>NW_024340849.1:38448835-38574812 GCF_902729225.1 Pteropus medius | reverse complement strand
AGTATTGAACTTTAACTTTTAGGCAATGGAGAGCCACTGAAGGGTTTTAAGCAAGGGAGTGACAGGATCAGAAATAATAATTTAAATCTCTAGCAGCTGTGTGGTGAAAAAGGCTTGAAGCAGGAAGGCTGTAGTCCAAGAGCAACAAGATCAAGGATGGAAAGGAAAGCACTAATTCAAAACTATATTTAGGTGGTAACATCAATAGAATATAGCGGTTGATTTGTCCTTACTCCATGAAAAGGGGTTTCGTTTTATTCTAAGGTGATGGGAAGATACTGGAATGTTTTGAGCAGGGGAGCAGCATGTACTGACTTAGGTTTTAAAGCACTTGCTCTGACTGATGTTGAAGAATACACACTGCAAGGGAAAAACTGTGAAAGTAGAAAGATAGTTGATTTTTTTTTAAAGGAGGCTATTGCTGCAGAAGACCTATTGCTGCAGAAGATGTTTGATGATGATGGCTTGGCTCAGGGTGGGTGCAAAAAAGGCGGTGAGAAGCAATGAGATTCAGGATGCACTTTTACCTGCAAAATAATATTGCCTAAATCACGGGGTTGAGAAAGAAAAAGGGAAGTTCAGGAAGATCATACCTGTTGAGCCCAATTGTCTTCTATCAACAGGAGGCTAAGGTGTCTGCTGAGAGCGAGAATACTGCACAAAAGCTTGAGGAAAATAGTGAAGATTTGGAAGACAGCAAAGAAACAGAAGCTGCTGGATAAAGGTTATTTTAGTGATTAATTGATACTCTACATGAGGTTTGAAACCATGTAATTTTAGTGATATCACACTAACCTGTTATGTGATTTTCCTTTCACAACCTTCAGCTGTAGGAGTTAAGCAGATTGTAGAATTAACAAAGAGTTTCAGTTGTAAAATGGCTTAAGTTAAATGATTTTAAAATCTACATAGTTCTAAAATTCTACAGTTATAAAAATTCTAGAATTTTTACTGCTACCACATAATTTTTCTTATTGTGGTTAAATGTACGTAATATAAAGTTTACCATTTTAACCATTTCGCCACACAAGTTTTAAACAAGCATCCTAACCAGGGGACTCCAAAGGGTTTTAGGTATGCTGAGACAGTAAAATCCCAGCCCTCAAGGTGGCAGCACTGGGCCTGGTGTGGCTGAAGTCCCAATGCCATAAGGGGTTGATGAGAGAGAAAGCATAGAGTCCTATTAAATGTTAGGTGATTCAGAAAGACAAAATTCATAGCTAGGGAAGGATTCTCTTCAGAACTAATTAGGTGATGATCAGGCAAAAGGGTTTCAAAATTAAGCCAGGAAATAGTAACAAAAGTCTGAGCTCCATGTACGAATAGGGACTTATGGCTGACTATCACTGACTTCTTCTTCCTCCTACTTTGGGAGTGGAAAAAGTTCAAGAAGTCTTCTTTATCTGGCAATTACTACAGAGAATTATTTTACGAGGGTCTAGAATTTACATGCAGTATGGACTGTGAACTTCATCCATTCATTGACTCATTCATTCAACAAATACATTTAAGAAGGTACCATGTGCCAGGCATATTAGTCAACAAGACAGACATAGTCCCTGACCTGAAGGGATATATATGTCTAGTAGGAGACAAAGGTGTTATATCTATTTATTGGTTAATTATAAATTTTAAGAGCTTTAAAGGAATAGAAAAGGCTGCTATAATAGAAACACTGCCTCGAGGGAGGTGGGGTCCTTAATTAAGAATAGAGATTGTAAGAGTCAGGCAGTCAATGTGTACATTAAATAGAAAACTGAAAGATAAGTAGGAATCAATCAGACAAAAAGTTGTGGGGTGGAGGTATTCCTGGCATTGAAGTCCTGGTAGAAGAACTGAAAGCACACCAGTGTGGCTGGAGGATAGCAAGTAAGTGGGAGAGTGTTATGAGATGAGTTTAGAGAAGGAGGGGGGGAGGAATCTAATCATAGAACTTTGTAGGCCATACTAATAATTTTGGATTTTAATAAGTGCAATGGGAAGCTACTAAGAAGTTTTATTCAAAAAAGTGATATGAAACAATTTACATTTTAAAATGATTCTGAATGTGACTGCACAATAGAATAGATTGGAGACTGGGCAAGAAAGTAACCAATTACGACTACTGAAGAAGTCCAGGCAGGGAATAATGGTGGCTTGGACTATGGTGATGGCAATGGATAGGGAGATAAAAGGATGTGAGAAATATTTTGGATGATGAGAGGAATAAAAAAGGGTCTGTTTAAAACAAATATGTTGGAACAGAGGTCCCCAACTCGGGGCCAAATGACTGGTATCATCCCAAAATTGGTATAGAATCAGCCAAGATGCTGTTGCAGGAGGAGGAAGAGTTATGAAGTCATCTGCACAGGCACGTCACCAGCCCTCCCAGATCTGAATGTGAGACATTGATTCTCGAGAGTTAACCGTGTCCCTGAGCCAAAAAAAAGTTAGGGGGGACCATCATATGAGAAAGGCCAACAGATTATGGCAGCACAGTAGTATGCATCGGGAAAAAAAAAGATCAGAATTCAAGTGTGGAGTGAATTTGGGATATTCATTATATTAATGTAAATATACAGTTATAAAAATCTAGAAGAGAGGTCAGGATCAGAGGTGAAAGGCTGTGTCATTAACATATACATGGCATTTAACATCACAGGCATAGATGGGTTATTAAGGGAGTGGAAGGGTATGGATGAGAAGAGTAGGGGAGAGAAAAGAAAAACCCTGAGGAAATTCATATTTTAAAGGCTGGAGAGAAGAAGAACCTCCAGAGGAGACTGAGGGAGTAGCTAGTAAGTTGTTAAAACTAGATGCCTACAGTACCAAAGAATGAGGGTTCAAAAAGGAGGAAGTAGTCAATTGTAATCGCAAAGACAGGAAAATATCAAAATATCCCTTGATTTCAACACCATGGAGGTCATTGATTGCTATGATGAGATTATCAAGTGGATTGATATATCAAATATCAATTTGAAATATCAAAGAATCAATTTATAGATTAACTCTTATACCATCAGAATCCATTGGATCCAATTTTAGATTTTGAGTTGCTTTTCTAAGAGGTTCTAATTATTTATAAAGGTAAAGATTTCATGACTTATTCTTTCTTGGACTTTTTTCCCCAAAGAACAAAAAATACATGCACTTAAAAAAACGTGTAATAAAACTCATTCTATTATGCAATTATCATGTGAGGCCATTGGACCCTTTCATAACTTATGAAAGCTTAGTGATCTTAATTTCCTCTAGCTTTAAGCATTTTGCTATATCATCATCCCAGAAATTATTTCAACATTATTCCCATCTATGCTACATGAGGGAAAGACAAAAAATAATAAAACAGAAAAATTCTGAATCCCCTAAAATGTTGATTCAATAGTAAACCATCATTATTACATTATCCTTCTGTTATCTTATTGTATTGCCCAAAGTACTGCATCATCTTTTAAGAAGGTATAAAAAAATCTGGCGACATTATCTCTGTAGTTTTATTAAAGCTTTCGTTTAATCACTAATGAGAATTCAGAAATTTCATTTTCTTCTCATAATGGCAAAGAAAAAAATTAATAGAGGAAAACACTTCAAAAATATTAGAAAAATCAGAAGATAAATGCAAAAATACAGTACTCTGTAGATATTAATGATGACAATGAAATTTATCAAAGTGAAAAACTCTAGATATTAATGACGGTGAAATTTATCATAAAAGGGAAATTGCAGACAATGAGTCTTTAGATAATAATATCCTACACAAATTTTCTCAAACTCAAGAATCAATGATTCAACAATATATATCTAAAAATAAAAAGGAAATATAGTATTCTTATCCAGTTAGCCATTTAACAGGAATGACTTAATTATTCAATATTTTGCAACAAGAACCTGAGCTGTCCTAAAAAAGTGTGCTGTTCTGTCATCTTTTAGGATGTTTTGCATAAAATATACTTGATATAGTTTGTAAGTCAACAAGTACTAAAAGCAATGAGTATACAAAGATGACTGGAAGGAAATTCATGAGGTAGAGATGAAATTCACTAAATTGCTAATTCTACCACTCCCCCCCCCACACACAGCTTTTTGAGATATAATTGACATATAGCATTGTGTAAGTTTAATGTGTACGAGTTGCTAATTCTAATTGGTGTTTATAAATCTAAAATGAAAGTGTTTCAGTTTAGAAGGTGGCTATCCTCTCTTCAACAAAATTACAAGCTATCGACCTTTTCAAAAGTATTGCTTTCTGTTGATTCAAGTGCAAGAAACAAAATAAGCTAGAACCATCAGAAATGTACTTGCAATCTGGAATCGATATTTACAAGATGACTGTGTTCCTGGTTTACATATGTTGATTGATCAATAGTTGTAGTCTAAGGACATGACCTATTAGGGTAATACAGGAAAATACAGAATAAAAAATTGAGTTGCTACGTATAAATTCTTATTAAATTTATTTTTAAAAAATTTTTAAAATGTTACCAACAGCGTGTTGTTCCAACAAATAATGCTGGTCACTTCTGATTCCCTTTCATTTCAGGTTTTCCAGAAACTTTCCATTTAACCAAAGAAAAATATACATCGTTTTGTCATATGGCCTCACTGCCCAGTCTTGTCAAGACACATCACTGAACTGCAGGTAATAGCTACAAGGCAGAGAACTACCTTAGATTGATCCGTGTCCATTCCCTCACACGTTAATTTTAACTTTCTCTTTGGTACAAGCCACTCACATGCTTTCTCAGAAATGTGCTTAAGTCAGACACATCAATAACTTTCCCGTAACACCAAGGAACTGAAACTTCCGAAGACATAACGGCTTAAGCTTTCTCCCAGGCATCTCAAAACGCTGTGCAGGTCGCCAGCTCTTGGCGCCACTCCCGACCGCTCAGAGGTGGCGCTCCACGATCCCTTCACTGTCCTACGCGGTTTGACACACCGCCGAACCCGCTCTTCCGCGGTGGGCGTGAGGGGAGCCGCCTCACTCTGAGAGCAGAGGAAGGGCGTGACGTCCCAGAAAGTTCCGCGTGACGTCGCACGGGCTCCAGGCGGGGCCGGTCCGGCCGCCTCCGACCCTGGAAGGCGGTTTTCGGGACCTCCCTCATCTTAGGAAAATGCAGGCTGCCCTGAGGCGTTGGCTTTCCCGCTAGGCTTTGGCAGATTAGTGAGGGAAAGAGAAGAAAAGCGCGCCGTCTCTTCACAGCCCCGGAACGAGCCCGCTTCCCTACCGGAGTTTTCAAGAATCTCGAGGCAATCTTGGAAGCCGTAAGTAAGAGGAACCTCTTTCCCCAACCCGGAGCGCTGGGTCACAGGGGCCACTTCCGGTCTGGAGTTGCGCGCTGACCGAAGGCGTTTGGCCCCCGGGGTGGGGGTGGCCCTAAGGCTCTGGCGCTGAGTCTGAGGAAGTAGGCTGGGGCCAGCCTAAACGTGGCTGGACAGGAGGGAAAACAGGCTCCTGGCCAGTGCAATTTTTGGTTTCCCGCGCAGGCTGAGGAATGCCTGCCAACGCCCAGCCGCTCCGCGCATGCGTCCCCTGCCGCCCTGCGCGGGGGCTTCCCTTGCTCTTTCCGCACCAGTCCAAAAGTTAGCTTGTGGAGCGTTTGCGGAAGGAGAGGCTGATGGCCTAAGGTCCGGGGATGGGAGCCTTGGACTTCTGCTTTGCTAGTAAGAGAACCGCTCAAAGTCCCAGGCTGTTTAGAGCTCCTTTTACTGGAGGCGCGGCTCTTGCCTTAACCTTTGTGAGAATACGTATGAGGTGACAGGAGAGAAATATTTTATTGAGCACCTTCAGTGTGATGATTTATGCTGTCACAGGATGTACAGACAGGTATTATATTACTATAGACTTTTGAGCCCAGAATGCAACTTCAGAGGTAAGATGCACATTCCTGAGATATTAAAGCGCAACATCGTGCAGCGAATAACGGTTCATTGCCAAAAGAGATGCCAAGAAAAAGTGCTAGGCCTGCAGGATAGGTTGGAGATGGTTTTGTGAGCCAGAATTGGCAAGTTTAGTATTGATATTTTGTTTCTATGTGAGGAGAATTTTTTTACTGCCTCTAAAGATATATTTCTTAAGGGACACTTTTTACACTATTGATTTTAAATCATTTAACACTATCCATTTTTTAATTCATTAAAGTAACTCTGTTTTACACTATTTACTTAATAGAAATAATTATTTTACCTTTTTTTGTCTACTTAGTAGTATTTTGTAGTTAATTGGCAACCCAACTTGAGTTCTAGCCGTGACAGAGCCGTGTCGTAGCAATGTGACCTTGGCGAGTCAATCTGTTAAACCTGGTTCTCCATCTCTAAAATTAAATTAATAATAGTAGCTGTTTTATGGAGGTGTTCTGAAGATTAGGTTAAAAATGAATAAAAAACATGATCCTTAGCTAGGTGTAGATCCAGAAGAGAGAAAGCGAAATCAGGGGGATCATTTCACAAACTACATAAATATCTAAACAATATACTATATAGTTGAAACTAATAATAAAATAAAATTTAAAAAGACACGATCCTTGGTATATAGTGAACACTTAATAAATGATGAGGGAGACACTAGAATTATGAACCTCCTCATACACCCATCCATTGCCCAGCTAATAATTATCAAAGTTCAGCACTTGTTTCATGTTTCCACCCAACATCAATTTTTTGTTTGTTTCAGCTGGAGTATTTTAAAGCAGATCTCAGAGAACATGTCAGTTTACCTGTAAACACCTCAGTATCTTTATATATCTCTTTAAGAGATAAAGGACCTTTTATTTTTTTTAAATAACCACTTCATTATACCCAAGGAAATTAGAAATAATTCTCTAATATCTAAAATCCTGTACATGTTTGGTTTTCATTGATTGTCTCAAAAAAGTATGATCACAGTTTTTGAAAGCTTAATAAAAGTGTTTTTAATGTTGTAGGGCTTTACAGTTTACCAAGTGACTTCACACATAATCTTTTTTAGAAATATCACTGCTTATTTTAATCTCTATCAAAAACCTCAAGAAATAGTTAGCAAGAGACATTTAAATGAGTTTGGGCACTTGTTAGCTATAGTAAGGCATTGGCTAGGGAGCCAGGTGTGAGGTTTAGTAGACTTGTTAATCATTTTACTTTTTTGATGGTAGCTAGTTAATGGTTTCAGTTTAAGAACACGTGAAAGTATTTATTAATTCACCTGAACTTAATAGCCTGTTGCTTCCTTCAGGGCTATGCATATAATAAACTTAATTATTTACCTTTACTCTGAAAGAGGCACAAAATACCTTTACCCTAGTTGCCTTGTTATTAGATGTTTCTGTATTCATAGATCTTTGCTGTGTCTGTATATTGCTCACTGATTGCTCTTATTATGAGAAATGTGTTAAGATACTCATGTGTTAATACATCAGTCATCTTTCTTGCTCTTTATAATGTGTGTCTGTATGTATGGATGTATATACATTAAGTCAAGAATATTTCCGAATGTTTTTCAGTTTTTGGTTCAATGTATTGTTGTACTCTATCAACTCAAAGGTTTAAAAAGCAGTAAATTCTTTCCGAATGGTGAATCAATACTGACCATGAATGATTACAAACTTCTCTATATCAGAATCCTTTCAATTTAAATTTTAATTTAGGTAATTATTTCCTTCTAAGAGGAATAAGAGACAATTTGCCTGAAAATTTAGGTTAACAAAAGTCCAGATTACTGAAGTCAGGGCTTATCTCAGCATTATCATATTTCCTCACTTCCCACCACCCAAATTATCAAAATCATTGATGGTACCTGGGACGTCACGCCCCTTCTTCCAGTCTCAGGTAAATAAGGAAAACTTGAGAATAGCTCGCTGGAGCTGAAGTCATCCTGACTTCAAATTACACAAAGGTAAATGCAGAATTTATTTATGTTGCTGTCTGTCATTTCAGGTATTTCAACTGTCTAAAGACAACTTTATAGATATATAATGTAAAAGAAAAGATCAGAAAACATTAGGCACATAGAAGTGTGGAGTATATTAAGCAAAATGAACATCTCTGGAAGCAGTTGTGGAAGCCCTAGTTCTGCAGATATATCTAATGACTTCAAGGATCTCTGGACAAAACTGAAGGAGCATCATGATAAAGAAGTACAAGGTAAAATTTTTTCTTCAATACTTATAGCAGTATTCTGTTGAGACAGTAATAATAATTTGGTATGACAGTTAAAGATCTCATTTTTAAGGAACCTTTACTATTGTAATTTTTCGTGCTTCATTTTTATGAGTTGTTGCTTTTTAACTATAGGAAACTACTAAGGTATGTAGCTCTTGCACAATTTGTAGTTATTTACTTGAGTGATATGTGTGGTATGATATAAAGGGCATAGAAAGTTTTAACTGAAGACCTGGATTTGAATTCTTATTTCATTTATCTACTTGCTTTGTAATCTCAGCCAAGTTACATAACTTCTAAACTTAATTTTCTTCTGTAAAATTGTTCACAGGATTATTTACGGACACAAAAATACTACATAAGTCATTTGACAAATGTTTGAGAATTTATTTACTACCAGTACTGAGATACAAAAGTAAATGACAGTTTACCTTCAGAGATCCTGCAGTCTAATAGAGTCATGTAAACAGATCATTACAGTATAATGAAATAAGCACTTAAAAGGTTCATATGAAGTATAATGAGTGAACACAGGCTTGAACTGTTGTGGTTGGGATGAGTATATATTATTTGCGATTGTGTTAAAATGGAGTGCATGTAAAGGAATTTTCTATTAAAACCAAACTCAGGGTTTGATTACTAAGTTTTAATATACATATCTAATTCTATAACTTTAACGTAATATGTTTTTTCCTATGTGTGGGAAATGCTTTCTATTATATTTGTTTCTTGCAACATTAGATTTAATTCTATAGTGCTTTATAGTTTTAACATTACACCAGGGCGCCATTAAAACTGATCTACCTAAATCTAAAGTAAAATTTGTAGGTCTTGTTGGAACTTACCCTTGGTACATTGAGTTTCTGGCAAAACCTCATAATGGATTCATTGATTAATGGATTCTGAAATATGAACCCCAGAATTCTTGCAAACCCCAGCGTATTTGGAGATACTTGTTCAAGAAATGTTTTTCGGGCACTTAACTATGTACCAGACCTTGCGAATAAAAATGAATCATATACAGTCCTTGTTTTAAGGGATTTTGTAGTGCACTATGTTATCTGAGAAAATGACAGGAGTATACTGAGGGGAGGGGAGTAGTGTTAGACCAGGCTTTACAATTGAATTAAGTTTAATTAATCAGTATGTATTATGCTGAAGGCATGGTTGTCATCATGCCTTGTCTTTAGGATTAAATCAAAACTTTCATCTTGTGACTATTCCATTCATCGCAAATGGATGGAAGTAGTCCATTGTTAAGGAAGAGGCCATGTGTTGGAGTGGTTAAATCTGAATTCTGAATCTACACTGCCGATCTTCAAAAGCCGTATATGTAAAGCATTTGTAAGAGTGTCTGGCACATAGTAAGCAATATACATGTTAACTTGCTATTATTCTGAAGCAGGAACCATTATGTACTATCAATTCCTGCTGTGGACTGTCCCAGCTAGAGACAATGGGATACTACAAAAAAGTTGTAACAGGTTTCACATACCGATTACTTATTATACCCTTTATGGTTTTTAAACTGCTGGTGTTTGGCAGAAACAAAAAGAGAAGACCAAAATAACATGAGAAAATTTAAATAATTAAGAAATCTTATAAAATTCTTTATTTTCCATCTCTTTTTGGCAAGGGGGAGGAGTGAAGATACTTTAAAAAAATAAATAAATAAGTCATGAAGGTGGCTCCATAGTGTAATGGTTAATTAGCACATCTGCTTTACATGCAGAAGGTCCTGGGTTTGCGCCCCAGGTGGAGCCACGGACCGTACCCCGAGGGCCTTAGGCACAGGGTGCACACTTGCTGCGAGCCTGTGGGAGGAAATGCCCCGCCTTCAGAGATCCAGTTCTTAAGGGGAAATGCACCATCCATAGGTCAGGAGTGGAAGTAGGGAGGAGGAATTAAAGGGGCGGGGGGCGGGGATGTCATGAAATATACCTAACATAAAATTTATCATCTTAACCATTTTTAAGTGTACANGTTTTAGCTCTTATGTTTAGGCCTTTGGTCCATTTTGAGTTAAATTTTGCATATAGTGTAAGGTCAGGGTTTAACTTCATTCTTTTGCATATGAGTATCTAGTTTTCCTAACACCATTTGCTGAAAAGACTGTCCTTTCTCATTAAATGGTCTTGGCACTCTTGTGGAAAACCATTTGATCATGAGAGTTTATTCCTGGGCTTTATTTTATTCCATTGGTCTGTATGTCTGTCTTTAGGCCAGTAACACACTGTTTTGATTACTGTAGCTTTTAATTAAGTTTTGAAATCAGGAAGCTTGTGACCTTCATTTTTGTCTTTCAAGATTGTTTTGGGTACTTAGAGTTCCTTGAGTTTCCATATGAATTTTAGGATTTTTCTATTTCATCAAAAAACATCGTTGGGACTTTGATTGAAATAGCGTTGAATCTGTAGATCACTTTGAGTAGTATTGACATCTTAATATTACAGGCTATGAACAGTAAGGTATCTTTTTATTTATTTATGTTTGTAATTTCTTTAAGCAACACTTTCTTTGTAGTTTTTATTGTATGTCTTTCTTTTTCTTGGTTAAGCTTATTCCTAAGTATTTTATTTCATTAGATGCTATTGTAAATGCAATTGTTTTCTTAATTTTCTTTTCAGATCGTTCATTGTTAATGTATAGAAACACTACTGGTTTTTATATGTTGTCTTTGTATCCTACAACTTTACTGAACGTCTCTATTAATTGTAGTTTTTTTAAAATTATTTTTTAATTTAGTTTCAAGTATACAGTACATTGGTTAGACATCTATATAGTTCATAAAAATGATCGATCCCCCCAATTGCTCCCTCCCTCCCCTGACCTTCCACCTAGCCAACATATTAATGCTAACTGCATTCCCTATGCCATGCTCCCCATCCCTGTGACCATCAGCTACTAACTTGTACTTCTTTAACCCTTCATCTCGTTCTCCCAAACAACCCTCCCCTGTCTGTCATCGTTGTCCACTACATTTGTGAGTCTGTTTTTGATTAGTTTGTTCTTTTTATTCCTTAGATTCCGCATATAAGTGAAATTATATAGTGTTTATCTTTCTCTGTCTGACTTAAGTACCTTCTAGGTCCATCAAGGCAATATCTTTCTATCCCCTTCCTTTTCATACGTAGGAGTCTTGTTTTCTTATCCTTTCAGCCACTCCATCCCTTGGTTGGAGCACTAACTCTTTTCCATTTAAGGTACTTATTGATAGAAATGTAGTTGTTACCATTCTTTATTCCTGTTTTTGATGTTTTTTTCTTCTTAAAGAAGTCCCTCCAACATCTCCTGTAATACTGGCTTGGTGTTGATAAATTCCTTTAGCGTAATTTTGTTTGGGAAGCTCTTTATCTGTCCTTCAACTCTAAATGAAGCTTTGCTGGATAAATTATTCTTGGTTGTATATCCTAGGTCTTCATCCTGTTGAATATCTTTTGCCAAGCCCTCTGTCCTACATAGTTTCTTTTGAGAAATCAGCTGCCATTCTTATGGGTTTTCTCTTACATGTAATTATTTGTTTTTCTCTTGTTGCTTTTAATATTCTTTCTTTGTATTTAATCTTTGGCATTTTAATTATGATGTGTCTTGCTGTGGGCCTCTTTGGATCCCAAATTTTGGAATTCTCTGAGTTTCCTGGGGTTATGTGTCCATTTCCTTCACCAGATTAGGGAAGTTTTCCATTATTATTTCTTCAAACAGCTGTTCAACATCTTAATTTCTTCAGTTACACCTATCAGACAAGTATTTGGAGCCTTAATAGTGTCCCATATCCTCGAATTATTTTTATAGTATTGGTGTCTTTTTTCTTGCCATTCTGATTGAGTGTCCTGATTAGCTTTCCTGTCCTCTAGGTAGGGCATTTGATCCTCTTCGTTATTCACTTTGTTTATTCCATTTAATATACTTCTCATCTTGGATAATGTGTTCTTCATTTCAGACTGGTTCCCTTTTATAATTTCCATTTTTAAGCTGTTTTAAATCTCTTTGTTGAAGTTCTCACTGAATTTATCTACACTTCCCAAAAGTGCATCGAGCATCTTTATAACTAGTGTTTTGAACTCTGCATCTGTTAGACTCCATTATGTCAGGATCTCTGTACTCTTTTCTCATATAGTTTCTGCTTCTTTGTCTTCCCATTTTGGCTGCCTTTCTGTGTCTGTTTCTATGTACTAAGCATAGCTTCTAAGTCTCCCAGTCTTATTTGTGTGGATTTGTGTAGTAGGTGTCCAGTGGCACAGTCCTGAGAGGGGTTCAGCTGCAGGCCAAATTTAGTCCAAGCCTGTGTCCCTCCAGGGCCACCTGTTAAGATTCAGCAAGCAATGCACAGATGCTGTGCTTATAGTTGCCTCAAAAGGCCACATCAGAAACCCGGGCTGCCTCCAGGGTGAGTCTTAGCAAGGAGCACCTGACTCGAGGAGGATATACCTGAATGTGGCTTGGGTGGGTCCGAGAGTTGAGGGAGGGGGGGTTCATGGAATCCTCTGGGCAGAGCGACCTCTGTTATACAGTTTGCTGACCTCTCTGCTATGGTGGAGTGTGTCCACGCACTGTGGGTTGGGGTTGGGGCGTGCTCAACAGGGAATATTGGATACCGGGAGCACTTCTGTACCGAGCAAGTCTCTCCTCGGCCCTCACTCTGATAGTGTCTCCTTGTAAGTCCCTAGTGCCCCCTGCGTGCAGCCAAATTGGCACGTGCTCAGAGGGAGCAGGTCCGTCACCGCGAAAATCTGCTCGCGGACGCGGCCCCTTTAAGAGGCATATGCTGCTGCCTTTGTCCCACTCAGTTACTGGGAACTGGCAGTCTAGAGTTCTTGCCCTGCCCTACCTTTTGCCTTTGCAGAGTGTTTTCTTAGTCTTCTCCCTAGTTGTGTGGTTTGTTCCTCTAGATCACCAGTGATTTTTCCATGCTACTGCTTCTTGTTTCAGTCACAACTTTGATTTGGTCACCAGAGGGATGAACTGAGTCTCTATATCATCTATGCCATTTTTTCTTCTCTCACTTCTTAATTGTAGTTTTTTAATTCCTAGCTGAGATAAATATTAGAAGCTCTTAAATTTTTTAATGAAAGATTGGAGTTTGACTACTTCTGTTGCTTCACCTGCATCCTTTACTACTCTATAATGCTCATTCTTTGATTGATTATTCTGATCCATGTTTCCATGAAAGCCCTCTTTCAACATATAACATCGTTGATGCAATCAGGGTGCATTAGTATTCACTTAGAAATGAATGATATCAATGGAGTTATTATTTTCCTTTTTTTAATTTAAGCTTTTTAAAAAAAAATTCTGAAATAGTGAGCAGTGAAAAGTTATCCCTCTCACCCACCCACACATGCACGTAACCACTTGTATTATTATTATTTTTTGTATGTCTGTGTTCTTGTTTAAACTTTAAGGTTTTTTTTGTTTTGTTTTTAGGAAATATTGCATATATACAGAAGTAAAGAAAATAGTATAATTAATTCCTATATACCTATCACTCAGCTTTAACCATTGTCAGTAGATGGCTAATCTTGTTTTACCTATATTCCATGTACCTCTCTATCCCTCTTCCACTCAGTTATTTTGAAGTCTCTAACATAATTTCATCTATAAATACTTAAATTTAGTCCAGTAGTCTTAACAAAAAAATTCCATTATCACACTAACAGAACAAACTCTCTAATATCATCTAGTAGATGATAATGTTCAAATTTCCATACTTACCTAAAATGGTTTTTTTAGTTGGTTTATTCAGATCTGTACTTAAGACATCTCCATGTTGTATTTGATTAATATATCTATTAATTTTTTTAGTGTAGTTTCAAATTTGTTAATGATAAAGATCTAATTTTAAAATGAACTGTTCTTTTGGTCATATGTCTGGAGACAAATATGAATATTTTATATTAATTCTGTTCTTCACTTGACTACACTATTTTCTCTCAGAACATCTAGTGTGCAACATTGAAGAAGGATTCTGAGTTTTAGTGCTAATTTGCCATTTATTCAGTGAGTAGTTATTATATGCGAAGGATGGTAGCAGTTGCTGAGAATACAACAGTGAAGACACAGTAGATTTTATGGGCATCATATTCATTTTTTTTAGGAAAATATTTATACAATATAATTGTATAATGAAATGATAGCAAAAAATAGCCAGATACAAGACAGTGTCTTGGTAACACTGATACCAATAATGTAATCAGTTAAATAACACCTTTTTTTTTGTTGTTAAATTGGCAAGAAGTCTAACAACTTCTGTTGAAGAGCAGCAGTTTCTTCTTTTTGGTTTATAATACTGTGACCCCAGCTCATAGGCTTACCCATAAGAATGGCTTCCAGTTTATACTATTATGGGAGCTACATATTAGAAAGCTTATTCTTGTGACCTGGAAGTGAAGCAAATATAATGTTTTGAAATAATTTAAATAGGACCAGATATACTTGAGTTTTTATTAAACATTTGTTAGAGGAGAATTAGCATTCTGCTGTCTTTAAGCATAAGGTTAATTTCTTTATCCTTCAAATAATTACTTTCTGTTGTTTTGTAACTGGTTATAAGAAGATCATTACATTTTTATTATGCAGAGTCCCTATCTAACTCATCTTTACATCCCCATAGGTAAAAGTCCTTCACACATAATATAAAATCAGTAATCAGTAATGATACCTGAATGAATTGCCTAGTTTAGAGCTATATCAATGAAACATTTTCTTGAACAGTTTTTAAAATCCCATAACATATAAAAATATCAAAATTATATATCTGTCTAAAACCCTGAAATACTTTACTACCATTTACTTTAATACTCTGTTTTTAGATAATACTGTAGAAACTTGGGAAAGGAAAAAACAAGTCACCATTCTACAGAAATGACATTTCTCTCTTCTCTCCTAATTTTAAATGATATGCGTGTAGCTTTTCATATTGTGATCAGTGTACATAGCTATTTTATATCTGGCTCATTTTTACTATTTTATTTAAAACATGCTTGTTTTTCATGTTGCACATCATTATCATTTTAGAATTTTTAGACATACCTGAAACTGGGCCAGTTTTATTTTTAGGCCTTTAATTTAACTGATAAAATATTTAGCAGATTTCTTCTTCATGTTTCTTGGTGTTTCAGGGTCTTCAGGAGATCTCTTTTATGATGAGGACGCATCAAGAAAATAAATAATACTCTGATAAGAACAATATGCCATATTCATCAGATTATAGAACATATAAAACAAGGATTATATAGTATATTATTTTTTTAAATTGTGTGTTTCTTGTGGCTATACTTTGATAGTCATCATACTCCCAGCAGAGTGTTTATATTCACTGAAAAACTTTAAGGGAGGAATATAGCAGTTGTTGGTATATTTGGTAAATATCTATGTTGTTTGTAAGTGGTAGGTATTGGATATATGTTTGAGAGAAGATAACCTTTGGTACATTATAATAGATTGAGCGGGGTACATTTTTACATTTTAAAATCTCTTACTGGAGTCTTAAAGGCACCAAATGAGCACTATCTTTAAAAAATTAGTATGTTATTTTAAGACATTTTGGTTGAGGGCTAGGCAAATTAGCTGAAAGCAGGATTTTTTAAGAGTCCTTTGTCAATGTTTTTGCTTAGTTCCACATAAAATTAGATCGTCTGACTATGAGATAACATCAAAGACATGCCTGAAGGGTACTTAAATTTTTTTTAAGGTGGGGGATCCTTTTGGGGAAACCAGTATAAGAGGCTATTTGAAAGACATCAAACATGGACTTGTCCAGACTTTGCAGGTTTTGAAGTAATACATAGGAATAAAAATTGACTCATTACTTTTAAACTTTCACGTCAGTTTTAAGAAAAAAAAAAGGAAAAGAAATGTTATGAATGTTAATACTTGAAATATGTAATTTTTACTCGGGTATACAAGAAAGTCTACCCATAGGAACTTAGATTCATCTGAATACCCTGCTGTATGTATCTAGAGCTTTCTTTTTTTCTTCTTTTGACCAAAACATAATAAAATGATAGCAGAAACATACCACATACAAAACAGTATGTACATGCTGTTTTTTTTTAATTTCTTTTAAAATTAGAAGATAATAAAGTCTCCCAGCTTCTGTCAAAGAAGAGCAGTATGTTAACCAGACCATTTTTGTTGGAAAATTTTAGAGACATTTGTGACCGAGTCTTTATATATTTTTTTTAATCTTTAAGATAATTGTATCCTTTCATGATTGTTCATTCTAGTGTCTTATGTTCCTTTTGTGACATGCTGCTAGTGTCAGGGGTAAATACAAATTGTTATTGATAATATATAGTCTTTATACTTTGAATTCAGAATTGTTTTAATAGAATTTAATAGAAATTTCAGAATTATTTAAATTTTAAAAGTTTAATGAAGTTCATGTGGGTACAATTTTTTTTTTTTTGCCACTTTAATCTCAGTATCAGGTTTATTATTTAACAGCACAGTAACAAAATGGAATTTAGAATATGTTTCAGAATGCCACCATTTTAATAAATGGTCTCTTGTTCGTGGCAGGTTCTGCCATCAATGTCTCATCTAATAATATTTTCTATATCTGATAAATATGGTTATCAGTTTCATAGAAAACCAGGCAGATTTGGGGGTACAAAATTGGAACTCCTTTGAAGAAATGAGAAAGGATGGAGGCTCTAATATAACAGGATAAATACTTCTTGATTCAGTTTCGTACTGCTGCATTTATTTTTTCAAATGTTTCATCAAAAGTTCCAAAAAGATTTTTGGATAACATTTATATTCAGACTGCACAAATTAACAATGAGAGGAATTACATGTAATTTTCATCCATAACATCAGATAGATTCTTTCATTATTAAGAATACTATCAGTAATTTACATCTGTTATTTTTCTATTTGCGTTTCCATAAATTCAATAAAATCCACAAAAATTAATTTACTCATTTTGAGATAATTAAATATTAAAGAACAAACTAAGCACACTTTAAATATGGCTGTATCTCATAAAGACGAGTTTTCACTTTGGAGTTGAAATAATTTATTAGGCAATTACAGAAATACTAGTAGTAGTTTTGGTAGAAATTAAATTGTTTGGGCTATATATAAAGCCACTATTTGTCAAGAAAGGTGTTATTAGGCTCATAATTTATAATTCAGAACCATAAATTGTTTTAAAATCACAGTACATACATTATATATGGTTCTGGGTAGACAACTAAAAAAGTAAAAATAAACAATTATTTTGATTTGGTTTATAATATTGAATTCTTACACATTTCTGAATTCATACTTAAATTTGTTTCCTGTGTTTTAACTATATATGGGCCCTTAATTGTTTATTTTTCTCTAAAATTCATATACGAGTGGGTGCAGGGTTAATTGTAATATAGTGCTTGGTCTTTTGAGCACTGTTTCCTCAATAGGTGTCTCAGGTTGCCAGTGTTACAATCCCAAATACTTTGTTGAGCAGACTACCTGTTCATACAGGAGCTGCATTGTTGTACAGCCTCATTCCTTCCGATGGGTGTGGAGCAGGATTAAAGCACACTTTATAGGGGTTCTAATTGTAGATGCCTAATTGACTTGATGAATAGCAAATGCTAAAATTTAAACACATACACATGCACACATAAACCTGTTTCAGGGCTGATCTGCGTGACAGAACAAATGCCTCACAGGTGTTGAATGCTTACAAGATAAAAGAGTAGTCTTTTCATATTTCCCAAGAATTTTCTTTTGAAGTTTATATGGATTTTCTATTTCATTGTTTCTTTTTAAAAAATGATTCATGGCAAGACTCCATTTCGTCTTTGGGTGTATTTTCACTTCCTAAAGGCAGACCCAAGATTTAGAAGTCGGCCAAAATTAAAACAAGAAAATCTGTCAACAAGTAAATTTTCATGCACTTTGGGAAGGGAAGAATAGTTAAAAACTGCTGACTCTAGTCTTTGACCTAGTAGGGTCACAAGTTCTTTTCTTAATTATTTAAGAATGATTCAATGCTTCAGTAAGTACTTTCGTGGTCTTGTGAGTTTGTCATCATTACCCAAAAAAGAAGAAAGCTTCTCAAGTAATGAACTTGACAAATTGATGGAAAAGACTTTTTAAAAATCAAAAGATGATCCCAGTTTTTATTTGTAACATTCTTAAAAAATACTTTCCCTTTATTGGTTTATTTTTTAACAGTTTTCCAACTCTCTTAGGGCAAATGTTTTTGTTTTTCCATAAATTTATTTAGCTTTTCATTTTGAGCTTATTGTAGATTCACATTTAGTTTAGTAAACACTACAAGGAGATCTCTTGTACCCTTTACCTAGTTTCATCCAATGGTAGTATCTTGTACAATTGTAGTATGCTATCACAACTGAGAAATTGACATTGGTACAGTCTACCAACCTTATTGAGAGTCCTTCAGTTTTACATGCGTGTGTGTGTGTGTGTAGTTCTATGCAGTTTGATCACATGTATAGATTCCTGTGACTACCACCAAGGATCTCTCATGCCACCCTTTTAAGTCTCCATGCCACCCTTTTAAGCTACCTTCCTACCTCCCTAACCCCTCCATGGCTACTCATAATCTGTTCTCCATCGCAATAATTTTGTCATTTCAAAAATGTTATAGAAGTGGAATCATATGGGATGTACCCTTTGACATGGGCTTTCTTTTTACTCAGTGTAATTCTCTTGTGATCCTTCCAAGTCATTGCATGTATAAAGACTTCATTTATTTTATTTATTTATTTTGCTGAGTAGTACAAGGCTATACCACAGATTTGCTTTTTTGGTTTTTTGTTTGTTTTTTAACAATTCACACATTAAAGGACATTTGTTTTTTTTCTGTTTTGGGTTATTATGAATAAAGTTGCTGTGATTTTTTGCTTACAAGTTTATAACATTGTTACTATTTTATTCGTAACATTTTATTTATTCAAACTATAGGTCATAGAAGTGAGGCTAAAATGAATTGTAGTAGTTGGATATTTCCTAGAGGTGAAATTTGAGATATAGGGCAAACATATAACACATAATTCTCCAGGGCCTTTATTTTTCTTTAATATCTACATTTCTTGGCATTAAATTATTACAACTTGGGGCAATAGGAAAGGGTGACTTCCCTACTTCCCTATCAGTATCTTTGTGACTTTTAACTTTGTCCCCAATCAGCATCATGGAAGGGGTGATTGTGGGGAAATGTATAGGTTTTTTTAAAAAAAAAAACTTTTACTTGTCTTAAATTATATTGTTCAAAAGACTGTCCTAAATTAAACAGATAATGAAAACTTCTGTTCTTGGACATGACAGATTTATTAATGTTTCTATACACATTATATGGAAAATTTTTCTAAATGTATAACTTACTAGAGTCCATACTAGAGTCCATAGACCAAAGACAAATAGTAAATCTTTGATTTTTTTCAGAAATCAGTCAACCTGTAACTATTTATTGGAGACTAATTCTGCCTTAAATAAAATGAATTCTTGAATAGACATAGAATTTTTAAACTTCCTAAACATTATTTTTAAAATAAATAAAATATCCACGACTTAATAAAATAGATTAAGTTAGATATCAGAGAAAGTACATACAGAAGCTCCCCTCTCCCCCACTTTTTGATAATTACATTGCAGGAAATAGAGAACATAGAGAAAACCAAATGGTTCAGTGTTGCTAAATAGACTTAATTTTTTTATTTAATGATTTTAATAGCTATATATTCCATCAAGTGGTTATATATTTTACTTAAACATGTCCCTATTTTAAGCATTTTATGTTGCTATAAATTGTTCACTATTCTTTGTGACTATGAGTTTCTCTATAGTTTGGACTATAGTGTTGGGTTAGAATCCAAAAAGTCAGATATTGATGAAAAAGTGTCCTGTTATTGCTAAATTGCTTTCCAAAAAAATTGTGTCAATTTATACTATCTCAAGCAAAATATGGGAGTATAGTTTTACAACACTTATTAACATTTGGTATTATATTTCTGCTAAGTAATTTCTTTTGGTTTGAATTTATATTTAGTTGCTAGTAATGTTGTATACATGTTCATTTAATAGTTGTTTTTCTCCTTTTAATTATTGTTTCTAAAAATTAGAAATGTCACTGTATTTTATCTATATCTTCCTTGCAGTTTCAGTGCCCATCAGCCTGGTTTCTTCACAATAACTACCTGAGTCCCAGAGGCAGTGGTTTTGTTATGTTTTGTGTCAGAATCAATTAAAATTAAAAATAATTAGTACAAATATCTTGAGATAAAAACATTAATGCCCGTTGTTAAGTACTTTTTATAAGCAATTTTGCCCTAGTCCAGGACTTCCTGCCACAATCTGTTTTAATCCCAGAAGACTTGAGCGTACATGAGCACTATTGCTGTTAGCAAGTACATTGGCTGTGTCAGAACATAGAACATCGTTTATAGTGAACTTCTAAATTACATGCTTGCCCCTGCTATTAGAAAGGAGGTAACTCACTTTAGGTAGAGAAAATTTCATTCTACTTGGCTGTCATATAATAGACTAACTGCAATAATGTTACAGATATACTTTTGTGACCTCAGGGTACAAATAAGGGAAATAACTCTCTTCAAACTAATGGGACCTGGCCCATTTTTCAGAGGCCAGACTCAAGTGACTTAATAATGTAGCATTAGACTCAAAGAAACTTAGATTAACTGCTTAAGAAATGAGGAAATGTATAAATAAAATACTGTGGTTTTTTTCCTTAATATTTTTCAGGTTTACAAGTAAAAGTAACTAAACTGAAAAAGGAACGAATTTTGTAAGTATCAATATGTAACACTTATGTCTTATTTATAAATTAATTGATACCAATGTCCTATTTGACCTCAATGTCTTATTTATAAGGAAATTAGCTTTACTTAGTGTGAACCTTGGATAGTTGACATCAAATTTTTCAGACTTTTAAAGTAAAAGAAATAACTTAATCATTCTGAGTATAATCTTAGTTAATATTTGCTTATATTTATATTTTAACATGATTGTAATATATAATTTTCATAAAGTATTTAAGACAAGAACTGACCTGTAAATTCATTTTGATCTGTCAACAAAATCCTTTTCTTAACTGTGATTAACACCTGGAACATCCTTACCCATAGAATAATTTATATCTCTGTTTCTACAGTAAAGCCATTCAGTTCCCACAACAGAGAGATATTTCTTTACTTATAGAGGAAATTAAATCATTTCTGAGTAGTAAGTTTAGGATGTATACCTTATTAGGATAATTTCTTACTGTGAGCAAAATAAGCCACTAGAAGTGACTTTTACAGCAAGGAAAACATATTCTTTCACATAAAAGGTCCAAAGTAGGGTGATCCTAGGACGAGTTATTCAGTGACTGAAAAATCATCAAAGACTCAGGTTATTTCTGTCTTTCTTCTCTGCCATCTTTAGTGTTTTGGTTTGCCTTATTAGTTGTCATTCACTACAAAATGGCAAGATGACCATCATCATTCTAGTTATCACTTGCAGAACCTCCTTGTGTTCCTTTTTACTAATTATAAAAGTTTTCCAGAAGCAACCTCCATCAGACTTCCTCTGACTCACTAATGATTATTGTGTGTGCATTCCTAAACAATAACTAGCAAAGGGAATTAAGTTAACATGATTCGCTCAGACTAATAAAGATTCTGACACTACTTTATATGTATTCTAGGACTGAGCAAATAAGTAAATATATTATTGATAATGAGAGCCAGGTTTTACCCTCTCAGGAGAAAGGAGTTAACAAAAGGAGAAGGCTAGAATGAACCCTCTGCTGCTGGGTAGGAATTGGAGTTATTAGTATGACTATATGGGTGAATACATATAGAAATAGATACAGATATATGTTAATAGATGTGAAGACACACATACATTTCCTAGGCGTGGTCCATTGAGAGGGCCTAGAAACAGTGATTCCCAGTAGAAGTGAGTACACATGAAGCCCAGATCTTGATTTCTAAAGAGAATTCTCCAGTAAAATGAATCAAGGCTCTTTGGAGAATTTTGGGGCTTCACGTGTGCTCATTGTGGATATGCAAAGTACAAGATGAGCTAGGACAGAAAATAAGAAAATGTTAAAAAAAATGGGGACATGTTGAAAAGATACTAAAAAGATCTTTAAAAAAAACCCCTCTAATGGATAAATCTAGGAAAATCTGAACAATGAAATAATGATAATAATGAATTATTCTACCTGTGGAATAAACGGACAATTCTTTTTTAGTATAAGTTTTGCAAATTACTCAAAGTATCTCCCACAGGATACTTAATAATTGCAAAGAGAAAATTATTACAATGTAATTGTAATTACAATTACAATTATTACACTGTAAAATTATTACAATGAAAATTATTACCAGTTAACATCACTGGTAATCAGATATGTCAGCTTCATGTACCTCCTGATGTGATACACCAAGAACACAGCCTTACTTCTTCTGTTGTATGCTTACCAAAAATGCACAATCCAAATTTTATCATGGAAAAGACCAGACAAACCTTACTTGAAGGACAATCAACAAAAGAACTGGCCAATACTTTTCAAAAGCATCAAAGACAGAGATGAAAAACAAAGAAGAAGAGACTGTCTCAGATTCAAGGAGACATGACATTAAATGCAATGTAGGATCCTGGATTGGACCAGAAAAATAATATTAGAGGGATAGAGAAATAAGGTCTGTAGATTAGGTAATGGTATTGTATCAGTATTACTTTTTTTTATTTTGATAATTGTATTATTGTTTTGCAAGATACTAACATTCTGAGAAGCCAGATAATAGGTATACAGACATTCTTTGTTCTATGTTTATAACTTATTTGTAAGTCTGAAGTTATTTTAAGATGAAACATTAAAAAACTTTTTAAAGATTTCATCCCTTGAGCCCAGACAGATAACTTCTCTCCAAGCAGCTACTGGAAATTGAGAAAAATCGCTATTCTTTTAGCAAAGAATAAGGAGATGACTGTTGGATAAGCAACAAAATTGTAACTGCATTTAGACTAGTACTACTCCTGCGGCTCAGAGGACAGGGCCAGTAGGCAATGCAGCTCTTAAGGCATGGTTTCCTTTTATGACACAAATTTTGCTTTGTTTCTGTGGGAAATAGGGATATCAAAAACCATCCAGCTTTTTAATGCACTTTAATTAATATTGATGGTATTAACTTATTTTATATGCATGTTAGAATTATCTAATAGTTGCAGAAAACTATGTATAAATTTTCCCTGTAATAAAAATTATTCCAAAAATAAATATAATGAAATTGCATCAGTTGAATGAGGAAAATAGATTATTTTCTTAATTAATAAGTAAAATTTCTCTTTTTCTACCCACCTGAAATTAAAAAGGGAAAATATCTTTGTTTCATTTAGGAATAAATAGGCTTTTCTTTACTGGTGAAAATATTTTATTTGAGTGATTTGAGATTAAAAATTTTTATGAAATACACTTATTCTGTTGTTTTTATCTTCACTTTTGTTTATAGCCCAGGTAGTGATGGCTGCTGCAAGCATTGTTAATCAGAAATTGAGTACTATCAGTGACTTGGTATGGTGATTTAACACATACCAAACTAAATAGCTAATTACTGTTTGTTCAAGTTATTCTACAAGTCTCCTCTTTTATGCACATAATAACACTATATAAGAATTCTGTTTTCTCTGACCTTTTCTCATACTAAAAGTTTAAAGTTTCAAAGTTGATTAGGAGTTAGACAGTGAGCTCTTTATATTGTACCTTGGTTTAATGTTGAAATTAGTGATCTTGTAAATGCTAGATTAACAACCATTGATTAGAATGACATCCTTTAGAGTCACAATGTTGAGCACTTTTAAGAAGCAATACTAAAACCAAGAAAATGTATTTGCTATCTGATTATACATTTTAAGCTATGTTCAATAAAATTTTTTGAAGGAATTTATTTTTATTAAAATGGATCCTTTATATAGGCCTGGTAATTTAATTTTCTAAAATATTATTCTTTTAAATAATAGATTTATAGCTATAAAATTATATTTCCTTTTAGCTAGAATCAGAATCATTTCCGTGCAGATTGAATGACTAGAAATAATCAGAAAATATCTAGATTTGCTTATGACAAACATGTGTTTTATAACAGACTTTATGTACAAAATGTATCTCTATACACCTCTGACCAAACAGCTAATGAAAAACCTTTTTAAATTTGTAAACGACTATTGAGTGTTACTTTCTCAAAAACCACCTATAACATTTATGAATTTTAAAGAGTGGAAATGCAGCTGGTTATTCAGTAGCTGATGATACTGTCTTACTTCACTGTATAGTTTAGAGTCATTTGATCCTTGTAGCAGCCTTTTAATATATATTGTAATTACTCTGTACCTCAGGTAGCTTGGGGTTATACATTTTGGAAGCACAGGTAAGTAACTAAATGCCCTGAGTAATCAGAGAATTAAAGGGATGCTTTATGTTGTAGTAAGTTAGGTCTTTTCATTGTGAGACCAGGAGCTTGGGTTTGCCTATATTATCATAATCTCCTTTTCCCAGTATATTTTATAGTAGACAGGGTACAACATTTAGGATGTCCTATCTCTATATTATTACAGTAGCTGTATTGGTAAGATATCACATTCCTTAGGGCTTCCCACTCAGAAGAAGCAATTAGAAAAGTAATAACTATATTATATTTATCCATCACTGAATTGTTTCAGACCTGTGTTTTGATGACAGTTGTCTCTGCACATGGCTAAAGCTTCTTTTTTACATAAATTCATTTACAAAATTAAACATGTAGAAATGTTGTATGTTGAATATTTATTTATTGAATACTCCCAAAATAAGGTCAGTGAAAACCTGGTGGCTGCTTCTGAATTAAATATATTTTCTAGAAGTATTATAAAAAATTTTATTATTAACTGAGAAACAGCCAAATTAATAAGTTTAAGTTATCTGTTACTATCTATTATTTCTAAATTTTCAGATATCTACATATGCTACCAGAAGTATATTGTAGAACAGGAGGCTGTCACTCTTAGATGTCGGAGCCAGCCGACGAAATAATTCAGGGTACCTGAAAGGGGGAGCATGGACTGAGGAAAAGAAAGAAGACAGACAGAACTGCAGGAGGGAGCACAGATACAAGCTGTCTGTGTCTGTGTCCCCAAGTTTATTCAAAACACTACTTATAGCATTGCAATGAGAAAACAGCAGTCAAGACTCAAGGTCAGCCCAATTACCTGTCCTGCAAAACAGATGCAGTTCTCACAACTCCCTTCTTTGAAAGCACTGAGTGATTAAAATAGTTTTAGTACCACTTATCTCAAAGCTCGCCAGTTTAGCTCAGCTCCATAGTTTATCTCAAAGCTCGCCAATTTAGCTCAGCTCCCAACATCTCCCCCTTTTTTATTTTTTAATTGCCCGAACCTTCCTGGTTCTGGCACAAGGTGACTGTGCCTGTCTTAGGTGGCCTCCTGTGAATCTCTGGATCTTACCCGTCATTGGTATATGTATTCCGTCATACATACCCTGTCTTAGGTTGTCCAGGTTCCAGGGGGTCCTTACCCGTCTTTGACTACCATCCACTATACAGGGGGTTGCTTTAATTTTAGTTTTAAAGAATGTATTTCTGAGCCGAGATCTCGCAGAGTTCTCATAGTACATTTCAATACAAGTGGCATCAGACACATAAACACCAACATGCAGCAAGCCAGAGTTATTACTGATCCCAACAAGTGGATAAAGGGTCCCCAGGTAGGGACTATACCTTTTAGGCCTTTCAAGAAATCCTGTACAGTTTGCGCAGTATTAATCTGAAGTTCAGGGGCCTCTTTCAGGGCCAAAATTTCTCTATGAAGTTGCACTAAATCTAAAGACATGTTGGCGCTATGCCATATTCCCTGTAAGTGATTCTTAATTTTCTCCCATGGGTGAGAGGTTTGATTATATTTTTGGGGGGTCACACAAATCCATCGATATTGGACATGACAGCATAAGCATGAGGACAGCTTCAAGGCCTGCACTTCCTCTCCCAGGAAGTTCACTGTTTCATACAAGGCTTCTAACTTTTGCTCAATTTTTCTATCTATATTTTTCTGTGTTCCCAATGCTAAAGTAACATTTCTAGACAAATCATTGACATAATGAGCAGTTTGTACAGTTTATGAGAGAGCCACCGCAGCAGTGGCAGCAGTAGCTATAAGAGATACAATAGCAAGTATTCCTGCAACAATTAGTCCAATCACCCTCCTCATAGATGGCATGTCCAGCAGCGATGTGTTGTTCACTTTCACAATGACTTCAGGTCTTTGCCACATTGTTGGATGTAAGAGAGGTGGGTCAGGAAAGTATGTCCAGTAAACTGCACCTTCAGCTGTTATCGCCAGGCTCAGCAAGATCAAGGTTAGGGTCATCTCGCCGGGTGTCTGGTGGAGCAGCGAAATGAACCAACCTCTCTGGCAACCACATGGCATTTTCTGCATCCTGTGGAAAAACACAAACATGCCCTCGTCCCCATATTAATACCGGGTCGGGGCCATGCCGATTAGTTTTGAGCATCAGAAATTCAGTTTTTTGAGCATCAGAAAGAATTTGTGGAGAAACCGGGCAGGTCTCCCCCTTTTTATTTTTTGTAATTGATTTTTGAGAGCACCATGGCACCTTTCAACAATGCCTTGTCCTTGGGGCAGCACTTTCCAGTCATATCTTTTCATGGGTTCTCTGAAATTAGTAGATGGAACACTGAAAGCGAATCTCTTACAGTCCTCAGGAGCCAGAGGAATGGTAAAAAAGCAATCTTTTAAATCCACAATAACTTTGAAAGTTTCACTAGGTATAGCAGAGAGTGTGGGCAGCCCTACTTGCAATGTTCCCATTATCTGCATAGTTTTATTAACTTTTCTCAAGTCCTGCAGCAATCTCCATATTCCAGATTTCTTTTTTATAACAAATATAGGGGAGTTCCAGGGGGAATTAGAGGGGGCAAAGGACCTCCGGTTGGAGGCAAAGGCTCTCTATCAGGAGCTGGCAGATCCAGCTGAGGTTTCCATTGGGCCCCTCCCTGCTGCTGCGCCGTCTGCTGCATCTGCAGCTGCTGCAATTGCACAGTTACCGCAGCCAGCGAAGCCTATATCTGTTTCATTGTATCCTCTAAAGGATGTTTCTCCTCCTTCACTGAGGTTGTGGAGGTTTCCTTGGTAAAGGCCACGAAAGGCAGAGGGTCCTCCTCATCATGATATTGGGCGGCTTCTTCCTCTAATTGAGCCGCATCCCCTGGGTATAAGGGGTCGCCCTCATCTTCATAAAAGAGGGAAGTAAAAGGTGCACCTAAACCTTCATCAGGCGGCGCCGAGGGCTTAGTTTCACGTTGGTGCTCAGTTGTGCTCTTTCCTTCAGAGCTCTCTATAGCTGAGGTAGTCTTAGGATCCTGACCTCCCTGCTCCTGCCACTTATCCCTCTCATGTCGAGGGTCTAAGCAGTCTCGGACTAGGGTCCACAACCCAAAAGTTTCCACCGGGACCTTACTAGGCCCATGAACATCATAATAATCTTGCAATTTTTGTCCTACCCTTTTCCAGGTTTCTAAATCTATAGTCCCTTCTTCCAGAAACCAGGGACATACTTCTTCTACAAATTGTAGAAACTTAGTTAATTGTTGCTGGCCCACTTTGGCCCCTCTTACTCTAAGCATATTTTTAAGCATATGTACAAAAAGCAGTCGACTATTTCCTTGGCCCATTTTTACTTAAGTTTCTGTTTCAGTTTCTATATTACAATACTCCTGCGTACTTACGGTTGGCTGCCTACAGGACTCTTAGGCCCCCAGATTCCGCGTGCGCACGCCTTACTCTGCGGCACGTCCTAGCTGTTATCCCCCGTGTTCAGGTCCCTGTTCGGGCGCCACTTTGTTGGAGCCAGCCGACGAAGTAATTCAGGGTACCTGAAAGGGGGAGCATGGACTGAGGAAAAGAAAGAAGACAGACAGAACTGCAGGAGGGAGCACAGATACAAGCTGTCTGTGTCTGTGTCCCCAAGTTTATTCAAAACACTACTTATAGCATTGCAATGAGAAAACAGCAGTCAAGACTCAAGGTCAGCCCAATTACCTGTCCTGCAAAACAGATGCAGTTCTCACAGCTCCCTTCTTTGAAAGCACTGAGTGATTAAAATAGTTTTAGTACCACTTATCTCAAAGCTCGCCAGTTTAGCTCAGCTCCCAACACTTAGATGTATTGGTTTTTCATTCAGTATCAACTATTCAACCAATATTTAAGAAATACCTTATTTATTGGGTATCTGACATTTTGACTTTGAGTTGTTCTATTCTCCTGAGTTTTTTTTTTTTGCTGCCAATATTATTACATTGTACATTTTAGCCATTTTGACACAATCATTCGGACATCTACTTTTTGTGGCAGACTGGTCTGTCATACTTATTTAGATATTTTAGATCCTTGAAGGGTCTGAAGGAAGATAACTTGAGCCAATGTATTGTCCTATATTTTCGGCTTTAAGACCACGCAGAAGATCCCAATTAAATTTCTAATGTTTTCTTAGAATTAAAATATATGCATGCTTTATATAATAATGTGATTTAAAAAAATATAATGATGGAAGAGTAAAATATTACCCAACATTGGAAAGTAACCAGGTAATATACTAGAAGAAAATTTTAGATGTCTTCGTTCATTTCTTCCTGACTATAAAATCATTATAAACACCTTCATTAGAACTTACTGTGTTCCAGACTGTTCTGCATGCTATATGTACATTAGTACTTAGTCTTTGCAAATGTTTTATGAGGTAGATACTAATGTATCCACATTTTTTGAGGCACAGAGTGTAGGTTACTTGTACCAGGTCACACAGCTGGTAAATGACAGAGTTGATATTCAAACCTAGGCATCAGGATCTAGGGTTCGTGTACTTCATGGTAAGCCCTGGTTTAAAAGTAATACTAGGTAGAAGTTTAAACAACACAGAAATTAATTAAATAGAAAGTACAAATCCCCCATAATGGGAACAGAGATGATACGAGTAGAGATAGCTGTTATTCACATTAGCAAATGTAGACAAAACAATAGTAAGTGTACATTTTAATGGCAATTTTGACAACATCGAATCAATGGTGGCATCACAATACATTCCTTCATCTGTGTTCCAGCATTGATTAATGAATGCCTGGTACTTAGGATAATTCTTCTCTAGTATATAAAAATACTGCAGAGCAAATTCTAGTATAATCTGAATTCCAATTAACAAGATATTCAAACCTTACTTTTTAAGTTGTTTGTTTTAATACAGCAAATTCATGATATATGTAAGTGGTGATACCATACTTTGGAGTTTTATGACAAAATTATCCTGTTAGAATATTTTTTTCCTAAAAGAAAACAAAAAACTTATTTATTGACTTTTAGAGATGCACAAAGACTTGAAGAATTCTTCACCAAAAATCAACAGCTGAGAGAGCAACAGAAAGTGCTTCATGAAACCATTAAAGTTTTAGAAGATCGGTGAGTCTGATTCTTGGGTCTTCTTAAGTGAGAGATGATTTTCTCCTTAGTAGAAAGTACATCGGTTTTAGTTTGTAATCAGCTCTGAGACTGAAAGTGATCTTTTTTCCAACATTATGTCAGCTTTGGAAAAATACTTTCTGATATTAAGGATATAATCTTACAACTTTGTTTTTTCACTAGGTACAGCAGTCACATTAATTAACCCTTTAAATGGTGTTTCTTTATCTGGTATTTGATGTAGAATGAGCTTAAGAATAGCAATGTTCTAATTTATTTGATGCTTTAATTCCATTTTTACTTCTAAGTAGGTGGAACTGCTTCACAATTCTATTCCTGTTTTCTTATTCCTGTGATTATTATTTTCTTTTCTGCATATTCTTCTCTTGCAGGCAGTCTAGGGATTCTTTCTCAATATTCTCAACATACTTACTTCACTTCCATGTACAGACTTTCCCACTTTTATGAGGTTAACACCCTACAATAGAAAAGGCTTCCCGATTTTTCTGTATTCCCTTATCTGAACTGTTAAGTGCTGTTTAGGACCTCGAACTACCTGTCATAAACAATGTTTCTTGCTTTCTTTACAGTTAATATTTTTTCTTTTATTACTATTTTTGTTTGTGTTACAGAAGGGCTGGTGGTTTGAATTTCCTACTGTGCCTTTAGTGGCAGAATAATCTAATATTCTGTACGTATGCAAACTGAAGTTGAGTACACTTCTTCTATAAACAGTATCTCAGTGGATGCACATTTACTGGAATAGACAGCCTATTGTGGAATAAAGCACCATGTGCTTCAGAATCATAGATGTGAATTTGAATTCCAATTCCACACCTTAATTCAGATTCAACAATAGTTAATTCCTTACTATGTTCTAGGTGTTGCTGTAAAGGCTAGGGATAATGCTGTCCCTAGAATGTCATGGAACTGATATTTAATTTTTAAAGGTTGGGAGTGAGTCATACAAATAATGTAATTTCAGATTTTAAGTGCTATGAAAAAAATCAAATTAAATAATGTAATCGAGTGACCGTAGGCATTGAGAAAGGAAGGGATACTGATGGATGTCAGGGATGGCCTTTTTGAGGAGGTACCATTTGAACTAAGACCTGAATTACACACACACACAAAAAGAGCCAGTCATTTAAAGAACTGGATATAAAAAGAGAACAAATGCAAAAGCTTAAGGTGGAAGTAAGTTTTGAAATATTTGAGGAATAGAAAGTCCGCTGTGGTTCTAACTTAATGAACAAGAGGATGAATGAAAGGAGGTAAGATTGGAAAGGTGGTATATAACTAGATTATTTAGGGACATAGGCAAAAAGCTTAGATTTTAATTGCAATGGTTTAAGCAGGGGGATGTTGAAGGAATATGAGTGGGTACTAATAGCGTCTACTATATCTAAATAGAGAAAGTCAAGTACATAGTCATATATATGAGTCTGAACTAACTGGAGTAATTAGAGCTAGAGAAATAAATTTGAAAGTCATCATCTGTGTATAAATCCTATTTAAAACCTCAAGATTGGATAAGATCTCCTAAGGGCATCTTAAAGAATATAGGGAGAGAATAAAAGAGGACTCAGGGCTGAATTCTTGGGCATACTAATCAAGGTTTAATGAAGATAAGGACCCAGTCAGCAAAAAAAAAGATTAAGAGAAATTATCAGAGTAGGAAAAAAGCCAGGAACAAATGGCATGACACTTACATACCTTCTTCACAGGGCTGTTTTGAAGATTAGAGATAATGCAAGTAAAATTATATAAAAGAAGTATAAAAAGACATAATATTCCTCCTAAGCATTAATAATTCCATCTTTTAGCACTGTAGTCTACTGTATACCACAGCCAGATCTAGTCTCTTTCAGCTGAGACATCTGGAAGCTAGAAAGCCATCCATCTTTCTCACCCTCGGTCCAAGATCAAAAAGGAAATCGTCTGTTACTCTTCTGTTAGTGTGGTGAGGCATTTCCTTCTGTTTTGTCTGTATATGTAATAGAGGATTTGGGAAGAAGGGTGAAAAGCATATCTTTCTCAGCCTTTAACTCTTTAGCAATTGAAGCACTTACTTATCTTATTTCACCATATTTTTTCTCACATTTTTATCAGTCTACCACTTTCCACGAGCAATGAGGTAGTAATAATGGTAGTAATGGCAAGAGACCAGGAATTCTTTCTGTTTAGTGACTCCTACATCAAGATGACAGTAGACATTCAAGAGATCTATTGGGGGAAACTAGGGTAAAATGAGGGAGCTGGAGGAGGCTAAGAGAACTATGAGATCTCAATGGATCTTAGACTGAATTGCAGTTTTAAGAAACCTAAGCAAGGCCACTGAGGAGTTCTGGAACCATAATATCCCTTCTCCACTCACTCAGAGGGTGGCTTCTGACTGTGGAATGCCTAGTGTGTTCACTTATATAAAGAGGTGAAGGATTTCAGAGCAAAACAGCTAGGGCCAGTGATTTTACTTCTCACAACAGGAGATGCATTTTTGTGGCTGCCACACTCAAGGACTGATTGTATTTGTTTCCAACACACTTCCTGGTCATTAGCAAGTTGTTTAGGGCCCACAGTCAGCATTCCGAAAAAAATGACAAGGTAAAGTTTTCATTGTATTGCTTGAATTGCCTTAATAAACCTACTTTCCATTTCACCCCTCAGACGCAGTGTTCCTCATGTTAGCCCTTGAAGACGCTCCTTTCTAGTGTCTTCTGATCATTTCTTCACTTTATGATTTAAAGTTTGGGCTTCTAGTTCTGTTATTCTTTGTATTTTGTGTTTCCCTTCTTCAGTGAATTTTTATTTTCCAGGCCCATTCTGAGAAAAAAATGTCAGTGGATGAATTCCCCAACTTGAAGTATTTTCTAAATTACTCTTTTATTTAGTTAATTGTTAAAATTATCTTTTTGTGGAGTTTTCAGATTGGTGAACATGTGGAGATGTGAGGGGAGTGGCATGCTAGGGGAGGAGAAAAATAAAAATATATATCTTTTTTATTCTGTACTTTCTTAAAACTAGATTGTTTTCTATTTTTGATCTGTGGTCACTAATTTCATGTGGATATCATGCTGCTTTGCTGTTTCTTATCCTAAATGTTCTCTTGCTTTTCATTCGGTTCACCTTTATGTCCTTAGGTAGGTGGGACTGTAATTCATTATGTGGTATTAACTTGGTGGTAGGAGTCAGGTGGGGCAAGGAGTGTAGCTCATTTCTTTATACACATGCTTTTTCTCTCCTTTCTTCAAATACAAATCTGAAATTTCCTTTCAGGCGTACTTTAAGATTTATCCTTTGTTTCTTGAAGCCTCATGTAATTAAACCAAGAATGATCTAGATTTGACCATTTCTTTTTGTTATGTAGGAACTGATATATCGAAGGCTCACTTTGGATCCAGGCAGCTAGCACTTAATCTTCACATTAACGCTATACAGTAGATGGTAAATTCATTTTATATGTGAGGAAACTGAGCTGGGAAAGAGTTAAGAAACCCCAAAATCACATAGTTAGTGTATAATTGGGTTAAATTTGAACCTCTAAACTCTGCAGTTTCTACTTTCATGATGCCTTGTCTATATGTTGCCTTAATTTTTTAAATGTTGTGTAAATGAATTACACCTTAACTGATCATCTCAAAGTATTTGCACTTGACCTAAAGTTACCTAAACAGATAACTCTTCACCAATGCCTATTATCTAGTCTATTTTCTTCGAATATCTAAGTAGGTAACATTTGATAAAGTTATGCCTTATATAAATTTTTATTTTAGTTTTATATTATAGGTAAGAATAATATCTAGAGCAAATCTATAAAAGTTAATGTTTTGCTGAGACCCTTAAAAAGCAACATGCATTTTTGTTTATATTTCTAGTAGGAATTCTGAAACTTGTTATCTACTCTTCATTAGATGAAGCGATTCTTATTTCTTATGGTAATGTGGTAAAAATATCGTGAGATGTTTAGATGAAAGGAATTACCCAGTAAAGGTAAATTAGATAATAAAAATTTCTAATTTTTTGTGGCTCTCTTATGTTTTACTACTACTATTATTACATTTACAAACTTTCCTTCAAGAAATCAAGTATTTCACTAAATCTGAGAAACAGTCACTGCTGGAGAAGTAGATAGAATACATTAAAAAAAAAAAAACCTGAACAAAGCATTTAAACCATAATTGTCCAGTAGATTTTAATATTTTTAAAAGCATCTTTGGCAGTCAGGAAACTATATTTCACCTGTCATTAAAAGGGAAAATTGGTACTCATAATCAGAGGATTTGTGGTTCTGCAACTTTTTTTCAAATACTGGACCAAATACCCTCTTTTGTCTTGCTAATAACTTCTTACTCATAGACTTGAATTTAAACATCATATTCTTCAGTAGACCTTTTCTGACTTCCTAACTTGGTTAAGTTCTGCTGTATGCTTTTATATTTCATAGCACCCTATATTTCCACTGTCATGATATGAAATCATACTTTGTTGTAAAATTACTTTTTTATTGTCTTTCCCTATAAGCTCTAAACTTTTTAAAAGAAGTGACATTGTGTTGGCCACTGTTGTATTCTTAGTACGTACAGTACTCATTGAAGGTGTTCAGTAAAACTCTTTTGAATTAACATTAATTTGAAGAAATCTTTCTGGGGTATAGAAAGCAATTGTGTATATTAATCAGGTGAGTTTTAATTGCAAAATGAACGCTTTTATTTCTTCAGATCTATGAACAAACTGGAATAAAACTAAGAACACATGTTGCTATCTGCTCTTTCCAGTGGAATTACTCTTCTTTCCCTTTTACCTGTTCATAGCTACTGAAATTGCATTCTCCTGTGAAAATGAGGCTGTTTTTTTTCCTTCCTTGTTTTTTTCCTTCCTTTACAGTGCAGTGTAAGATAGGCAAAAGGAAAGCAGTGGAACCCTGCTGGTGGAAATAGGAGCTAGCATATTCGCTCACATCCATTTAAATTCAAACTAAGATCAGTGAGCAGTGAGGAGTTGACTTAACAGATATCATTATCAAGAGTGACAGTTGATTGGAGAACAAGCTAGAGAATATTGCTTCATTTTATAACTGTCTATGGCAGTGCCATTTTTAAACTTGGAAGCTAGGGGTCCCGAGGTTTGGTTTTTCAACATACTTTATAACATTTTACTATGTAAAATATGATTTCTTAGCAACAATAAGGTGTTTAGTTTCTAATGACAAACCGACTAGTAGAATGATATTTAAATCATTCATTAAAACTGTTTAATGCCATTTAACTTCTTTGATGTTTTTCAAAGACCTTTCAATGTCACGTGCTCTTTGGCCTCTATAGCTTAATAGCTCTGTGTAAATTATTTACCACAATCAGGTCAACTATTTGAATGTTTATTGCATGGACCCCCAAGCTATTAATTTGAATGAATCTTAGAAATGTAAATATGAAATATGAAGTATTTTAAGCAAATAGTTAAAGTTGAGTTTCTTCTTATAACGGTTTAACAGTGTCATGGTTTGGGAACAGTTTAAAGAGACTTTATTCTGATTTCATTTGGAGTTTTAAATAGACTATACTGTTAGCTTTAGAAATGCTTGGAAGTCTGGAAACGTTAAGTATCATAGCAGAAAGATAAGGAGGTGTATGTCCTTTTTAGTACCTTAATGCTCAAAAAGATTTAATTCAAAGTTTACTAGAATATAATATTAAATTAAAATGCTATAACGAAAAGGAGTATAGTATACTATTTGGTTTATTTTTATGTTTTCCCCTTTTGAATTTTTATTCAAGTAATACATGTATATTGTAAAGTCCTATAGTTATAATGAAAACAGTGGTCTGCTGTTCCACTCTTCCTACCTCTCCCTGTTCCAGTTTTAGTTTTCTCTATAATGTTACTTCATACACTAGTTAGTGATCTTTGTCTATGTTTAAGAATGTGAGACTGGCTTGAATTTTCTGCATACTTGGCATGATATACTCTGCTTTTAACTATATCTGTTTTACCCCAGCCCTTCCACTTTTCCCCTTCCCCAGGAATTTTCCTGTGAATAGGAACATGGGCTGGAGGCTCTGTGTATGCCATGAGAACTTTACTTTTCATTAAGGAAGTGGGGAGCTATCCTTTGGCCTGGAGGGCTCCCCAATAGGTAGGATTTTGTACTGGGGCACCGGCACTCAGCTGTAGCTCTATTCTTTTTTTTTTTTTTTTAATAATTTCTCTTGAGATTTCTTTTTTAACGCATTGTTTATTTTAGTATTGCATTATTTTAAGATTCACGTATTTGTGTATTTTCCAAATTTCCTTCTGTTGTTGATTTCTAATTTAATTCTATTCTGGTAAAAGAACATACTTTGTATGATTTCAGTGCTTTTAAGCTCAAGACTTGTTTCATGATCTAGAAAATGGTCTATCCTAGAAATGTTCCAAATGTGCTTGAAAAGAATGTGTATTCTGCAGTGGCTAGAGTTTTCATAGACGTCAGATCTGGATTGTTTTTAGTGTATTGAAGTTGGCTATATCTATGATGATTTTCTGCATTACTTGTTTTATCCATTATTAAGGGCAAAAGTCTACAACTATTGTTGAGTTTCTTCCTTCAATTTTGTCAGTTTTTGCTCTGTATTTTGGAGCTCTAGTATTAAATACATATGTTTATGATTGTTATGTCTTTTTAATGAATTTACAGTATTATAAAATTCACTGTCTCTAGTAACACTATATCTTAAAGTCTGTCTGTTTTGTCTGATATTACTTAATGTAGATAGTCCAGTTCTCTTTTGATTTTCGTTTGTATGGTATATCTTTTTCTATGCTTTTGCTTTTGGCCTATTTGTGTCTTTAAATCTAAAGTGTGTTGACTGGACAGTATATAGTTGGATCTTAATCTTTTGTCCTATTTGACAATTTCTGCCTTTTGATTGGAATGTTTAATCAATTCATGTTTAATGTTATTCTTGATCTGGTTGGATTTGTGCCATTTTGCTTTCTATATGTCTCATGTCTTTTGTTCTTCTGTTCCTCCTTTTCTGCCTTCCTACACCACTCCCCTACTTGATCTTTCTGGAATGCCTATTACTGATGTTATGGATTTTCTTATCTTTGCTGGTTTTGCATTTTTACACTACTTTTTCAGATTTTCACAACTTTATTTTCTCACGCTCTATTGAGTTTTTTCCTCTGCTGTTAGGTTTTTAATATCTGAGATTTGTTTTTGTTCTCAATACTTCCTATTATGGCAATTCCTGTTTCATTTCAGAGTTTGGTACCTTTTTATTTTCCTGTATTTATAGTTTGGTGGTGGTGATGGTGTTTTTCTTTCTCTTCTCCCTACATAGCTTATATTTCTTTTTTGTTTTTTCTTAATGTCTTGTTTGCTGTAGTTCCTTTCATTTTATAAGCTTTTCTCAGATGTCTGTTGATACTTGATTATCTGTTTATGTTTAAGAGAGGGAATGAAAGTGGTTAGAAGCTCTGAGTGTAGCTATGGACTATGAGCTGCACTGTGTGATGATTTGCCCTCAGGTCTGTTTCATTGATGGTCCTCTAGTGTCAGTATCTTTAGGTCTTTCCTGTTTGGCTGGTCAGATTTCTTAGAGAAGACTCCTTAATTCTTCTTGCTGGATTGGATTTATGCCAGTGTAATAGGGCTGGGTACCAATGTTCTGGAAGCCAAGTGGATGATGAAGCCTAAACTAGGATCTGAGAATTTGGTGTGCATCTACATTTACTTCGCTATTGTACTCCTACCTTTAACCATACCTGGTGTCCCCCAGACCAGACACTGTCTTAGATTCTCCAGAGATGAAACCACTAGTCTGATGCTGGGAATTAAAGGGGTAATCACTTGACTGTTCAGAATATAGGAGAGAATATGTTAATATGGTAGTTTCTTGAAACATGCTTCAAATTAATCATTGCTGGTACCAATTTTTGAATTCTGGGAATTCTACAGCATAAATTAGGTTGGTTCTAGGTCAGTACTGTCCAATAGAGTTTTCTGTGATAATCAAAATGTTCTATATCTGCAGTGTCCAGTATGGTAGCGGCTAGGCACGAGTAGCTATTAGGCACTTGAGGGTGGCTAAGGAGCTCAGTTTTTATTTTAATTTAATTTATTCAAATTGAAATAGCTACATGTGGCTGTTGCTACCATATTGGACAATACAGTTCTAGACTTTTCCTACCATTGGCTTAGGATTCAGCATCTCAGGTCAGTTTCTATTTGTCTGCCAGCTACCTTGCTTTCAGTTATTTTTGTTTTCTCTCCCATTCTCCCTGTCTTCATGGGTTTTTGTTTTTAAATGTATACAGATGTCTTTATACATGTAGCTTTGTGACATTTGGGGAGCGAGCAAAAAATAGCTGCAAATTTTCACTTTGTCATCTTTACTTAAATGTTGTTCATCATACAGTATAGTTTCAAAGATTTGGACCATCCTATCCTGCCATCAGAATGTACGCCAATTAAACCATGATGCCCAATTCATTATTCCTTCATTCTAGAAATTCTAATTTCATTAATGCAACCTGTGACCCCCAGTCTTTATTTTTTTACATCCTTATCAACACTGTCGATTTTTACTTTCATATAAAAAATCTCTAGGTTCTTTTTGTTTTAGTTATACAGTTTTCATGTTTTATCTCTTTAACATATTTTTTTAATTCATTGCATGTACTACCATGTTCTGACTTCTATAGACACTTAAATACTTAGTATCTTATTCACTTAGGTTTTTGAGTTGAAATTATTATCTTAGAATATATATTTTCTAAATTCCTAATGTGGGGTATGTGTCTTTTTCTTTTTACCCATATTTTTTTCCTGATTCTATAAATAATTAAATTATAGAAAATTTGAAATGTATAGAAAAACACTAAGAAGAAAATCTTCTGTAATACCGGTACCAGCAAGATAACTATTACCAACATTTTGGAGTATGCCTCTCTCTCCATGCCCCACTTCCCCGATACAATATATGCATTTTCCTCTTCCTTTTAGTGTTCACAAATAATTAGTAAAAGCTATGTGTAATTTTTTTTTATGTAATAATACATTGTGAATTTTTACTAACAGGAGTTTTTTAAAAGCTGAAAAGAGCAAAATATAAGGTAACTTTTTAAAAAACTTGGAGTTCCTTGAGTTTTCGTATTAATTCAACTAAAAATGTTGCACACTCATCATGTTTTATGTACTATGCTGAGCAAAGCAGATGCAAGCTTGCTTAAGATATAATTCTGCCCCTTAGTACTGTACTGGGGTTAATATTTGGGCTATAATAAATTAAAACAAATTTCTCCAATAAATAAGTTCCCTTGGGTAGAGTTTAAAATTGGCAGATTTTTACAGAATTTGACTCACAATTGCCATCTGTAGAAAGTAATATTGTAGCATCATTTCAGCCTACTTGAGAATTTCTTAAAGGTACAGTACATCATTAAAATAGTTAATTATCTCTCTATTTGTCAAATCAGTTCTTCAATATTCATAAAGTACAAAAATCTTGGAGTTTAAATATAAAGAAATATCTTTTAGTAGTTTAGATTTTTTCCTTTATATTTCAGCTTTCACTCTAAAAATATTTTGTTTTTGTTTCATAGTTTAAGAGCAGGATTATGTGATCGCTGTGCAGTAACTGAAGAACATATGCGGAAAAAACAGCAAGAATTTGAAAATATCCGGCAGCAGAATCTTAAACTTATCACAGAGCTTAGTGAGTTTCCTTTTTTCATTTATTATTTCAAGCATAATGTACTGTTGTTAAAACCTATTAGTCAATTGGTTGCAATTAGATGGATTGTTTACATATATTTTTCCTTCTTTAGGCAAAAGTTCAAATGTCTTTTTTTCCCTTTGTGTAGATATAATCATGCTTATTTTAGTAAGAAATAGGGTACAAAAAAGTTGTGTAAATACTATCCACATTGTCTCACCAGTTATAAGACAAAGCAAATGTCCTTTGAATATGTTCATATTTGCCGCTTTGGTTTTATCTTTAGTTTATGAAATCTGACTATTTAGTAAAGTTAAAGCAGACAATTTAGTGTTTGATAAAGGTGTATACTTTTTTTAGTTTTCATGACATAATATTACGAGTATACCGTTTTCATTTAGCTCCTTACCCATTTAATGTAGGATTTTCCCACATGCTTAGCCTTTTTCTCTTAACCTTTTTCTCCTAACCTTTTTGTTCTCTAATACCTCTCTTAACCTTCTTCTCTTTTAACTATATACTCTCTTACTGACCCTTATCTGGGTTCCCAACTCAAAATCAACATGTCCAAAATCTGATTAATTTATCTTCCTTTCCAAACAAATCTCATCTTCTGATTATACATTTTTATATTAATTATATTATTCTCTGGTTACTCAAGAATATATGAATATATGCTCATTCTTTTAAAAAGAGATAGAAAGAGAATAGTTTTATTCTGTTCCCAGAGGTAACTACTGTTAATCTGATAAATATCTTTCCAGGTCCATGTTTCTCTCTTTTTCTGTCTTTCTCTGTCCTTTGTTTTTCCTCCTCCTCCTCTCTCTTTTTAAAATTTCTGTGGAATTATACCATACTTCTTTTTCTGACATTTGTTATTTCATTTTATACTATGTCTTAAAAGTCTTTACATGTTAATATATTTAGCTCTTTAGATTCTATAGTGTGTATGTGTGAATACATACATGTCTTTATTTAGGAATGTTAGAATATTACCAGCGAATAGAAATTACATTTATTACATCTCAGTAAACATAATTGGGATCCACTAGTATCATTAGTACTAGAGAGGATCTCCAGTAATGTCTGCATATCTAATAGTCAGACTTCCAGCAATTTTAACTGTCTGAGAACAGCCAAAAACTCCAAATAAACAAAAAACTTAGGTGTTAAAGAATTGGACAGTGTTCTTTTTCATAGCTACATTGTATTCTGTAGTGTAGATATCATTTATTTAGCCATTCTCATATTGATGGACAGCTCAATTTTTTTTTTGTTTGAGTGTTTGAGAATGTCCATTTTCCTACATCTTCTTCAGCTTTTGGCAAATGTAGTAATTGATAATATCCAGTCTGGTGGGTAAAGAATGATACCTTTTTTAAATTAGCATTCTTCTATTACTATCCAGGTCAAGTATCTTTTCACATCATCTTTAGTTTGTATATCTTCTTGGATGAATGGCTTAAATAACCTTTGTCTAATTTTCAGATATATAAAATACCTTGTGAGTTTATGTTGAAAATTCAAATTCAAGATTATGGATCTTTTACTAACCTCTTCTACTAACATCTATATCTCCTTTTTTCCACACTGAGTATCCTGTTTCTCAAGGACACAGGGATGACAGAATTAAAATATCCCCAACTACACATTTTTAATCTATTACAAGCTAGTAGTCTCAGAATAATACCATGAATAATTCCACCAATGTGATTACTGAAAAATTCAGGAAAACTAATTTTACCTGAAACTGAGCAACAGAAAAATCATCAAAGTCAAACCCAAAACAAATTTGTTTTAAGAATAAAAACACTAAGGACTTCATATTTATGAATTTTTGGTTTTTCATCTCATTGCTACTTTTTCCTTCCTGTCTTGCCTTTTGTTTTTACTCTTCCTAGTTACTGGATTTTGAGTATGTTTGTTTTTCTTATTTTATTTTTATTTGATTTTTTACTGTTTTCTTTAATTCTTCTGTTCTTTTTGATCAAACTTGAAATTTACCATGCATTCCTAAAATGTAAAATTAACATCTTAATCCTCTTATGAATCCCTTTAGCTCTGATCCACTAGTGAGAGGCACCCTTTCTGGCTTTTCAATATCACAATTGACTGACCTTTAGAGTTGTTTTTTCATTTCATTAGACTTAGGGAGGGGGAGTCAAGTAAACCATCTTAATCAGAAAGCTAAGGTCATCTTTGACTTCCTCTATAGAGGATGAGTTGCCAAATAACTACTGATTCTGCCTCTTCTTACTTCCTATTTCTGTACCTTGTACATTAGTCCAGATAATTCATTTCTTTTAACAATAGCCTGACTTGTCAATGCTTTCTTCTCACTTTGGTGTAATACATACTAACAAATCAATTTTCCCATCATTCATCAGTGAAAATTTTTAAGGCAAATTTCCACTTGTTAGCTTGCTTTTGACGGCTTTCTACCATTTATTATACCCATTCTTACCATCTAAGTTTGTTTCATTAAATCTCTGCATAGAATAGTCACCTGTTCAGCACCATTGTCCTCTCTGTGATCAATTCTTTCCTAATTTTCTCAAGGGCCCGATGCAACCTTTTTCTCCTTGAAATTTTCTTTAATACTTTATCTGTACCTCTCTTAATTCCTTGTCACTTTCAGTTATAAACTATGTTTAGGTAATAGCTTGTCTTTCATTAGACTCCACTTTCTTTTAGGTCATTGTTCATATCTTAAGGTTTTTTTTTTAGATTCTCCACAGGAGGTAGTTTAGCAACCTTACATATTATAGATAGTCAAAAAATTTTATTTACTCAATGTAAGAAAATATGTTTAGATTTGTAAAACACTAAATCATTAACAAATTTTTGGGATATGATTAACTTTCTTTGGTAGAGGTTAATTATATTTTGTGACTTGATCTCTTGTATGTATTCCTCCTAGTAAAACACATGCTTAACCAGTGACATCATACTAAAGACCGATAAGAATTTTGTGCCAGCTACAGTGGAAATTATAGACCAAAATTGAGTTTCTGCTTTATAAATTAGATAAGGTTGGATAGGAGAATTTAGTTGAGGTAGATTCAAACAAACAGATTCTACTTCAATGGATATGTTTAGATTACTGATACCATAATTATTCATGGAACATAGTGTATGACCAAGGAAGAAAATTTGACTTAAGTGTGTTTATGTTATAAAAATTACACTGATATTCAGTGTTATATTACTTTTATGATTAGATTTATTTCAAGATAAATGGCTCTCACTAAAATGGTATTTGAAATTAGTAGGGCTGAGTAACCAGATGGAATGCTTTCTTGTCCTCAATATGAATAATTAGACTCCACTCCCCAGTACATGAGGTACTCTTTCTTTCTGCCCACAACATTACATAAAATTATCAGTTAATCAGTTACATGGAACTGGCACAATATAAGATAGACTAATCACTACCTAGTAACAAATTAGTTTTGCATGGTAACATTAACCCTGACTAACATTATGACTTAGAATTAGAAATTCTGATGTCTCCATAATTGTTGAAATATTTAAAAAGCCTAACATACATGTTAATAGAGTTATAATATGTGCCTTCTTTTTCACATTATATTTAAGTGAATGAAAAGAATACTCTACAGGAAGAAAATAAAAAGCTTTCTGAACAGCTGCAGCAGAAAATTGAGTAAGTATTTTTCTAAATTGCAACAGAAAATTGAATATTTTCTCCCAACTTTCTTTTCTTCATTTTACTTAGCTATACAAATTGTAAAGATAAATTAAGAGCTGCAGATTTTATTTTTAAAAATTATAAATTATTCTGCAATAAAAGATACAAAGAAAATCACTATGTTTTTGTTCATGTCTTTGGAATATATATGAAGAGTATGTCTTCCAGTCCTGTCCCAGAAGCTTCACAAAAGCACAATGAATAAGTATTTCCTCTTACACACTTCTCAGGCCTCAAGAGCTTCCTCTCGTTGATCTTCTCCCCTCTCCCATCATTTCTCTTAAAGAATAAAAATAATTTATCTTGTGTACCAGTTACTCTTCTTTGTATTTTATATTTATTATTTATGATCTTCATTATGATTCTCCAAGGTAGTTTCATTATCTCTACTTTATGGATGAGGAAATCAAAGCTCACAAAAGTCAAATAACTTGCCATAGTCTCACAGTTAGTGAGTTATAAAACTGTCACTCAGGCCGATATCTTCTGACTTAAAGGCCTCTGTTCTTTTTGTTATGCAAGAATATCTCAAAAATAATCTATTTTTCTGGTATGGTCTGACTGATGCAGAGCAGAGATATAACTTGCTCTTACTTCTCATTTATATAAAACTTATATAATATTTTTTAAGAATTAAGATTCAGGATAGTCTTAATGGTTTTAGAGTGAGTCTTTACTGGTTTTGAAGTGTGGCTAGAACACAGATCCACAATCTTTTAAATATGATTCCCAAACTCAAAAGATTTTTGTTGAAATGTTATTCATAACCTCACTTCAACTGACAAGATGCTATTTAGAGTCCTTATTTATCCTACCACATTTCTATGTTTTGCTGTGAAAATATCTGTGTGCTTGACTACAGGATGCGTCAGGCTGCACTGGGGGTGTTATGTAATAATCTGTATATGCTCTGTATTACCCTTAATGTAAAAAAAAGAAAATCTGAACTCTGAATTACATTTGTTTCCAAAGATTTCAGATAAGTGATTGTTGACCTGTATTAATTTGTAATTTGAAGTTATTTAGCACAGGTAGCTTATGGTATTTTGAACACATCAGCTTTGATATTTATGAATACCAAAGATAATGAGTGTGTAGAGTTGAATACAGAATTAGGTGATTACCTTAAAAACCAAAGTGAATAAAGTATTGAAGTAGATAATGTTATTTGCTTGGTAGAAATACTAATTCCAATTAATCAGAATTAGTTTAATGTTCTCAAATACACACTTTTTTTGTTGAAGCCTATATATATTTTAGGAAAGATAAAAAAGTTGAACTTTGAAGTTACAGTAAATATTAATTATGTAAATGAGTTTAGGGCAAGTATGTTTAGGACATGCCTTAGAACAGTATATTAGGTAATCTATTGTGTCTTTCAGTTCTCTTCTGAAATTAAAGATAGTTATTCTCATAAGCCAACTTCTTTTGTAGTTTGCTTTCCTCAAACAAATTTCTTTTTGCTTGGCAGTTTGAAAAAATAGCAAGTATTATCTTGTGCAGGCAACCTGGTTTCCTCTGACTACCTAAAACACTATAACATACTGTTAGTGCTTGAAATTCCCCTGAATTTAAAAAAAAAAGTTGTTTGGCTCATACTTTGGCTTTTGAAATGCAGTAATTCTAACCAACCTAAGCCATTTTTAATATTATAGATACCTTATGTGGTAGGACAGTTATTTAGCGACACTATAATATGAAATTATTCAGTAACAATTTGCCATTATAAAATTTAAATATATATGTATATTCAACTCTACCAGTCACAGAAAGCAAACAATTAAATAAGTTAGGCATTGAGGTCATGACTCTTTGTTTGGGGAAATGGATATGCTGGTTTAGTGAAAGTCAAAAGAGTTTATACATAAGTCTATACATTTAATAACTGTAGCATTCATTTCATTCCGTACTCTCTTCTAAGTTAAATTCCTTGTATGACTTCTTTAACAAATAGCATTGTTTGAACACCTTTAGTACAAGTTCACTGTCTTCCAAGCCTATTTAATTTTAGTGAGATGAAATTAATAGAAAATTCTAAGTTTGTGTAGAAATCACTCTACTCACAAGTTATATTTATTGATTCTGGTTTTGCCTTCTGGTACCATCTGAAACAAATTTACCCCCTCTTCAACTTGATGGCCCTTTGTATACAGAAAGATAGCCGTCATGGCCCTCCTGAGTCTTATGTTCTTTCAAGTATATATCCTTTGTTCATTAACTGTTTCTCATGTGATATTACTTCAAGACTCTTCAAAATACCATTTCTCTTAATGTTTTCGTTTGTCAATATGTTAATTTAGAACTCAGTATTCTAGGTATAGTCTCCCTGATAGAGTAATACTACCTCCTCTATTTTTCTGTATCTTTTTTACTTGCATTAATGTAGTCAAAACATACAAATGTTACTGGTGGTTCCTTATTTGGTTTACTACTCCCTGTCCTCTGCTTGTAGATTTGTTTTTAGATATAAACAGAATTTCAGAGTCATTTCTTTCTTCATCTCAGATTTTTTTTTAAGAAACTATATCATTTAGCCTACTCCATTTTACGATAATAGCACTGTTGATAAATACCTATTTTCTGAGCATTGAATTACATCTTTACATATATTTTTCCTTTTCACAATGTCCCTACAAAAAGGAAGTAGGAAAGATATAGTACCACACCTACTTTATAGGTATCCAAGGTAAATGAGGCTCAGAAAGGTTAAATAACTTACACAAGGTAACTAGTTAGTGTCAGACCTAGTATTTGAACCCAGGTCTTTTTCACTCGAAAGTTTGTATACTCTTTCTATAGTTTTGAGCTGAAACAGCCTCAGAAGTTTACCTACATGGCATCACTGTGTAGCTGGCAGAGCCTGGATTCTTTCTCTTCTGACTCAATTCAGTGATCCTTTAGCTCATATTTATCCTGTTCTATTTTGTTTTGTTAGATTTAGCCCATTATTCCAACTTCTGGGTGTCTTTTCATATGCTAATTTTATTTCCTGCTAAGTAATTAGGTTAGCCTTTCTTCTCAGCTTTGTGTTATCTACAAATTTGATAAATATTCCATCAGTGCCCTGCATCAAAAATCATTAATAAAATGTTGAACAGTACTTGCCTGAAGATGGAGCCTTGAGGCATGCTACTACAGATTTCCTTCATTAATGATAATTCTTTGTGTGATATTGTTTAGTCAGGAGTCTGTCTTTATTAACTCCGAGTTTATATTTCTTCTTTTTGTATACAATGATAGCAAGAGAATCATTGTCAGATGCCTTCCTGAGAGCCAGATATATAATAAACCATTCCTCAGAACAATTGATTTCATAATGCTATTTTTCAAAATTAGTCTTACTTTTAATTACTCATATAGTAAGCTTATACTGGTTTTAAGAGATCAGAGTATGAGAGTTACTGGTTTGTATCTTAGGGAAGCTTCTCCTTTCATTTTCTGAAAATCATAATATTTAAGTGAACTTGATGGTTTTAACTGCTTCATTAAGTTTAAATTACATTTTAACCAGAAGTATATAAGTTCTTTAGAGGAGGAGAGAAGTTGAAAGTTAAAATCTTTTTACAGACTTTATGAAAGGAGACTGTATACTTATAGATCTTTGGAAAAAAGAACAACTAAAACTTTTGACAGGAATTTAAGGGGAGGCTTACTAATAAAGTATACAACAATAAAAAAATTATATTCAAGTTGTTAGAGGGAAAAGTTAAAAGAGAAGATGACCAGGGTGCCTAATTAATTTAAACCAGAAGCTGTGGCGTGAATTTAACTTTCCTTAGCAAAACAGAGTCCTAATGCTTTAAAGAAGAAACTTGGTTAACACATGGAAGTTGTTTTGTCCACCTCCCCCCTTTTTTTAATGACTAAGGAAGGACAAAGCCAGCACTTACTAGTTTTGACGCCTCTAGTTAGATCTAATTTTCCATTTTTTTCTTTCTTTTGTGATCCCAGCTAGTTCTAGATCTAGATCACTTCTGCCAGGAAATCAGTTTCTTCTTGTGACTCATTCATGTTTCAGGTTGAATTTTTATGACTAATAGGCAGGTAGGCTGTGATGTGATTAGTTAAAGTGAGGTCAGATGGATTTCACACTCCATTAACTCATAAGGCTTTCTCACATGACTGACTGACTGTTTTTCCAGAATAAGACAGTGGAATTTGTAGGGAGAGATTAAAAATAAGATATTAGCTCTAAAGATCGTCAATATAGAATAAAAGATTATAGACCATAGTAATATTGATATTATCCAGGAAATTAAGATTTAAATCAGTGTTGGGAAAAATTAATTTTATCTTCTAATATTTTTTTAAAATCTGTTGATCATAGTTTATAAAATTATCATTGTTTGGAAATAATATTACAAATAGAAGTATAATAGGACAGACTGGTTTTGTCACGCAAGGCCTGACAGACTGGTAAGAATTGATTGGCAGATAAAGTCAGTAATGGTTTAACATGGCAAAGTCAGTTGAGTTAAAGTTAATTAACTTTACTCACTAACCACAACTGAATCCAAACCCAGTCTTTAGGTGCCATTGGTTTTGAATTGAGTTGGACATATGCCTAGATCAGCACAATTTTATTTTTCTAGTGGAATCTGGGAATCTCTCAATCATTAATTCATTCAGCAAATATTTATTGAGAACCTACTATGTGTTTGAGGAACCTCAACGAAGTAAGTGTGGCTGGAATAGAGTATGAAATGAAAAGAGGTCAGAGAAGATGTAGAGGAGGGGCACAGTCAGATCATGTAGGACCTCATACATTATTAAAAGGACTTTGGCTTGTGTTTTCTGTGAAATGGGGAGATGTGGCAGGTTTTAATCATAGGAGTGACATAATCTGACTTAATTTTTAATACGACTGTTATGACTGATATATTGAGAGTAGACTTTAAGGGGGCCCAGATAGAAGCAGGGGAAGAAGCTAAAAGGTTGAATCCTGCCTGTAGTCAGTCATCAGTCTCTTGGTCTACGCTAAGAATAACAGTGGTTAACAGTATTCTCCTGAGAGTCTGGCTGCCAGGATTTAGATCCTAGTTCTGTTATTTATTATTTTAGTAAGTGACTTGACTTACGTAGTTTCATTTTTTTCATTTGTAAAATGAGAGTATTAGTAATACTTCATACAGTTACGATAATTAAACTGATACATGTAGTACTTTGAACAGTGACTGACATATAAACCTGCAAGAATGTCAGTAGTTATCAATGTTAGTATTATTTATCATCCTATTTTTGTCATTTGCTAAGTCATGTTGGTTCTGCTGCCACAGTATTTAACATTGGTCCCTTCTTTCCATAGCTATTTTCAACCTCCTGGTTCAAATCCACAGAAATCTTGCCTATAATATTTTAACCATTGTCTAATTGATTTTCTTGCCTCCTTTCTTTCTGTCCCAGTCAATCTTCCACACTGCTGCCAGATTGTCACATTATTTCCATGCTCTAAAACCTTAACTCTTTTCCTCTTTCTTTCCAAATTGTGCACACTTAATCAAGGCTCTTCACATAGTTCCAGCTTGCCTTTCTCTAACACAAGTACACAATACTGCATGCCTTTACTCAAATTGTGTGGATCTTCTGCTGATTTTCTCTGCCCTTTGAAATTCTTTTAATTTCACTTCAAGTGCCAGCAACTACACTTTGTACTTCACTTCTCACAATAATATTCCCCACTCTAATCATTTGAGTACTTCGCTAATCCTTATATTTAGATTATGAACATTAGATGCAAGGTATTACATTTCTTACAATTTCGTACCTATGGTTTGCACTAGCTCCATACGGTAGATGTTGTAGTAAATATTTATTGAATTAATTTTCTTTCATTTGTCATTGTTTTCCTCTAGGAATGATCAACAGCATCAAGCAGCCGAGCTTGAATCTGAGGAAAATGTTATTCCAGATTTACCAATAACTGCTTTTTCATTTTCTGGCATTAACCGGCTACGAAGAAAGAATTTCCATGTCCGATATATAGAACAAACACATACTAAACTGGAGCACTCTGTTTCTACAAATGGTAAGGATTAGAGTTGTTCTTTAGTTATTTAGTTTTGTAAAAATAGTATTCACCTGTTGTTTTTGTGTTACTCAGTCTCATGTAAGGTAGATAGTCATTGTTCAGGTAAGTTATGTTACAACTGTAAATTTAACATCCCTTAGTGAAATGACTGGGAAGGCATTTTTTCTGCTTGTATTACATAAAGACATGTGTTGCTCTTCTGAACATGTAAACACTCTGCATTTTATAAAGCAAATGGTTCTTTTTATTTAAAAAATATTCTTATGTGTATATATATCTGAGTAGGATAAAAGGAAAGAGAAAAGGAACTTAACATTAAATTCTACCTACTGTGTGCCAGGGACGCTGAGTGATTTGAGTACATTATTATATTTTAATTCTCATGACGGGCTTACAAGGTAGCTTTTAACACCTATGCTTTAGATCAGCGGTCCCCAACCTTTTTGGCACCAGGAACCAGTGCCCCTATGAGAATCTAATGAATGATGATGTGAAGTGGAGCTGAGGTGGTGATGCTAGCGCTGAGGAGCGGCTACAAATACAGATAAAGGTTCACTTGCTTGCCCGCCACTCACCTCTTGCTGTGCGGCCCAGTTCCTAGGCCAGTTCCAGGCCACAGACTGGTTCCTGTCCGCAGCCTAGGGGTTGGGGACCTCTGTTATAGATTACAAAAGATGCTCTTTAGAAGGGTTAAATAACTCACTCAGAGTCACCTGTCAAGTAAGTAGATGAGTCAGAATTCAAATGTAGATCTTCCTGTCTCTGGACTTTTCTGTTTTTCAGGCTTTGCCCACAGCTGTTCCACCATTGGAGCTGCCTTTAACTGGCTTTTTTATTTGTTATGATTTGTAGCAATTGGTGATAATTAAGAAATGGCTGTATACTATATCTACTTTGTGTTTTATCAGTGGCATGTTTCTGTTTCCAAGCCAGTTTATCATTTCTGTTATAGTACCTTTTCATGTAGTCCTGAAATTTATCATGTGACATGATACAGTGATCATTGTTTTAAATATTGATCTAAAGTAACTGGTAAAGACTTTAATTTTTAACCTTAACTGTTGATAACAGGGAAAGCATTTGGGGGTTGGGGAAGAGTATACACAGTCCTAGAGACATTTTTATTATGCAAAAAATTGTTAACAGCTATGCCTTTGAAAAAATAAGTAGATTTTTTTTGATATTTGCAATTTTTTTTTCATTTTATATGAGCTTGTATCACCATCTAGTGGAAAACAAAGGAACTGTTAAAAATATTACATGTAATTTGGAGCTAAAGTAAAATATAAGGTCAAAGATCTAGAATGAACATTCATTGGCCTTTTTGCTATCAGATAAGACATGAATCACTACAGCTAAGCATCTGCATAATTTAGGTTATCTTTAAATCCATGTATAAGAATATTCAGAAAAACAAATCACAGCAATTTTCTTTATTAGGAAGGTTTTTTGAATGTTTTAAATGCCTCTGGTTTACTTCTTCATTGTATGAGAATAATGTATAACTATTTAAAAATGTAAATCTTCTGTTTTAATCTTATTCTGATCATTTTTACTTGGAATCTGAAATTTTGGTTTAAAATATGAGATAACTTTTGAGCCACGCAAATTATTTTAAAACTGACTTAACAACTACTTAGTCCTTTGTCCTTTTCTCATTCTTTTTTTTGTCTTTATTGAAATACAATAGACAACTACTTGCCTGCATTTACATTGTACAATTCAGTGAGCTTTTATTTTTCAATTATAGTTGGCATACAACACACCAGCCTCAACTGTATAGCATATTGATCAGAGATCACACAACTTGCTCACTCACCACCAAATCTAGCACCCCTCCCCTTACATCATTCTAACATTATTAACCATCTTCCCCATGCTGTTCTCTACATCCCCATGTCTACTCCGTAACCTCCACCTGCACCTCTCAACCCCTTTGCCCTCTTTCCTCCCCAGCCCCTTCCATATAGTATACCTCAAATTATTCTCTGTATCTGAGTTTATTTCCGCTTTTGTTGTTGATTTTGTTTTTTAGATTCCACATGTATGTGAAATCATGCGATATTTGTCTTTCATTCAACGCAGTACCTATCAAGTCAATATCTTTTTCCACCTCCTAACTGTTAGTCTGTGTGTGTCTTTTAATCTGAAGTGAGTCTCTTGTAGGCAGCATATATAGGGATCTTGGGTTCTTATCCATATCTTTTGGTTGGAGCATTTAATTCTTTTCCATATGAGGTACTTGTTGATAGGAATGTAGTTGTTACCATTCTTTATTCCTGTTTCTGATACATGTTTTTTCTTCTTAAAGAAGTCCCTCCAACATTTCCTGTAATACTGGCTTGGTAATGATATATTCCTTTAGCTTATTTTTGTCTGGGAAGCTCTATAGCTTTGCTGGGTAAAGTATTCTTGGTTGTAGATCCTGGGTTTTCATCACATTGAATATTTTTTGCCAAGCCCTCTGTCCTGCATAGTTTCTTTTGAGAAATTGGCTGCCAGTCTTATGGGTGCTCCCTTGTAGGTAACTAACTGCTTTTCTCTTGCTGCTTTTAAGATTCTCTCTTTGGATTTAACCTTTGGCATTTTAATTATGATGTGTCTTGATGTGGGCCTCTTTGAGTTTCTGGTTTTGGGGACTCTCTGAGCATCCTGAGGTTTTTTGTTTATTTTCTTCACCAGGTTAGGGAAGTTTTTTATCATTATTTCTTCAAATAGCTGTTCCACATCTTGTTTTCCCTTGGGTACCCCAATGAGATGGATATTTTGACCTTTAATAGTGTCCCATAGGTTCCTTAAATTATTATTATACTCTGGGCTTCTTTTTTCTTGCCATTCTGATTGAGTGTCCTTGGCTTTCCCATTCTTTATGTAGGTCATTTGATCCTCTTCTTTTTCACTTTGTTTTTTCCATTTCATATAACTCTCATCTCAGATAATGTACTCTTCATTTCTGACTGGTTCTCTTTTATAATTCTATTTCCATTTTTATGTTTTTTTTTTTATCTCTTTGTTGAAGTTCTCACTGAATTCATCTACCCTTCCTATAAGTTCATTGAACATCTTTATATCCAGTGTTTTTAACTCTGCATCTGTTAGATTACTTCACTCCATTATATCTGGATCTCTGTTTTGTTCTCTCTCACACATGGCTTCTGCTTCTTTGTCTTCCCATTTTGGCTGCCTTTCTGTGTCTGTTTCTATGTACTAAGCAAAGCTCCTAAGTCTCCAGGTCTTATTAGTGTGGATCTGTGTAGTAGGTGTTTAGTGGCACAGTCCTGTGAGGGGATCACCTGCAGTGATGAACCTGTCCATTCTGAGAACCAGTGCTGGTTTGGCAGGTCAAATTTAGCCCAAGCCTGTGCCCCTTTGGGGCTATCTGTTAAGATTCAGCATGCAGTCCACAGATGCTGTGCTTATAGATGTCTCAAAAGGCCACACCAGAAACCAAGGTCAGCTGCCATCAGTGTGAGTCTTGGCACTGCTCAGCAAGGAGCACCTGACTCACTGAGGCTATACTTGGATGTGGCTTGGGTGGAGCCCCGAGTTGGGGCAGGCAGGGTTTCAGAAAATCTTCTGGGCAGAGCAACCTCTTTTATCCAGTTTGCTGATGTATCTGCTATGGTGGCACTGAGCCCATGCACTGGGACGGGGAAGGACTCAACAGAGGAACAGTGGATACTGCCGCCACTTCTGCAGGTGGAGGAGAGCCTCACTGCAGCCCTCAGACAACTCAGTGTTGCCCTGTAAGTTCTTGCACAGCCAAACCAGCACTGGTTCTCAGAATGGACAGGTTCATCACTGCGGAAGTCCTCTCGCGGACCCGGCCTCTTTAAGAGGTGTCTGCAGCTACCACAGCCTCAGTCTCACTCAGCTGCTCGAGCCTGGGCAGCCTTGCGTCCTCAACCCGTCCTACCTTCTGCCATTGCAGAGTGATTTCTTGGACTTCTCCCTAGTTGTGTGGCTTGTTCATCCCAGGCGATTTTTTTCTTGCTGCTACTCCTTGTTTTTGTCACAACTTTGATTTGATCGCCAGAGGGATAAACAGAGCCTCTATCATCTACACCATTTTTTTCCCCTCCACCCTGTCCTTTTCTCTTTCTAACCACCTTTGCTTGTTTATTTTAAAATGCTTTATGGTGCTTTTTAATATTATATTTAGAATATAATTAGTAAAAGTCTATTTTTATTTACTTAGTTCTTTTTTTGTTTGTTTTCTTTTCTTCGAATTATTTCTGATAAAGCATGTTTCAGTATTTCCTTCCAGAAAATAAAAACTCTAAAACAAAGATTGTGGAAAGATATGATGTAGTATTCATTTTAAATTAACCTATGTATCTGCAACAAATACACAAGGAAAAGAAACTTTAAAATATTACAACTCCAGGAGGCTTAGATCAGAAGAAGCTGGTCTATTCCAGTTCTTTTTCCACTGCCCTCACTTCTAGTATTCTATCTTCCAGCTTTGCTTCTTGGTGAAAATGTAGGAATAAATTCTTTATTAGAATACGAAAATTATAAAATAACATTTCTAATGCATTTAAAGACAGGTTTTATTGGCCTATCAAAATAATATTTTGTTATTTTTTCATGATTGTTTATAGATAATCTTTCCATTTTTTCCCCCTTAGAATTGAGAAAAGTTCCAAAATCTTCAGCTCATCTACAACATAAGCCTAATGAAAAGGAAATTCTTGTGGCTGACACTTGTGATCAAAGTCAATCTTCAATGGCTAGTAAGCAAGAAATTGAGATTACTTATAAATTTAAAATTCGTGGTTATTGGTGAGCAAGAGTGGCCAATAGTCTGAATTAGATGATATTTTAAAATATTTTTCATTAATTTTGTTTGTATTACTACTTGCTTAGCGTCTTTTTTATATTAGAAAGTAATGTTATTCTGTTATTCATATTAGTATCCCTATCCATATGAATATAAGTTGCTAATAATTTGTATTAATCTGGTTTACTCAACAAATATTTTAGTATTTTGCTGTATACCAGATCCTGAACAAAACAAAGCCCTTAACCTCATAGAGCTTAGTTGGGGGGAAAAATAAATATATGTTAGGTGGAAGAAGCAAGTTCTCTGAAGGAAAATAAAGGAGGGTAGGCAGAGATATTAGAAAGCCTCACTTTAAAAGTGATATTTGAGCAGAGACTCAGGGAAACAAGTGTGTCACGTGGCTATCAGGGGGAAGGGCATCCCAGGTAGAGAAGTCAGCAAGCACTAGGGCCATGAGGTGAGAGTGCTGTTTGGTTGGTCAAGGAACCTTGAGGAGGCCTATGTGGCTGGGGCAGGGTGAGTAAAGGGAAAATTGGTCTGGGCAACTCTATTCTTTAGAGTGGTTATTTACTGAGAGGTAATAGACTGTGAGCAGCAGATTCGCAGGATAGGGTTGGGGGTGGTTAGAAATCAGGAGCTTGGTTTTGAGAGTATTCTGTTTGAGATGCTGGATAGACAGACATTCAGGTAAAGATTTTGGATAGGTAGGTAGCTATGAGTTTAGAGAAGTCTAGGGTAGATGAATGGCATTTTTAGTATGTAGGTGATATCTAAGCCATGAGATTGGATGAGATTACCAAACAAGCAAAGTGTAGGTGGAGAAGTCCAAGTACTTAGACCTGGGGCACTCCATTGTGTAAAATAGTAAGTCTCACTTTTTTTTTCATTATCACTCCCACCCCGCCTTTTTAGATATTTTTTTTCCTCTAATCACTTCCCCCATGGAATTTTAACACTGCAGCTATATTTTATGTATGTGTGTGTGTGTGTGCATGCGTGCGTGCGCGCGTGTGTGTGTGTGTGTGTACCGTGATATCTTGGATGATTAAAAAAAAAAATCTCTATGTTTAAGGCACAGATATATATATATATTTTTTACCCCTTTGGAGGCAGTATCGCAACTGCAGAAGTGGTGATTTAGAGGTTGTTAAAATGAGGAGGAATCAACAAAGTAGCCAGTGAAGGAGCTGCCTGTTAGATTTTTGTATAAATATGTTAGCTTAAAACTTAAAAATTATACTGTGTTGAAAATCTCTCCCACAAAGTATGTTTTCTTGAAAAGTATTATAAATATGGTTTGATATTTATACTACATCTTAGGTCACAGTAAATCTATTATAAATATATATGATTTTTTCAGTGGCAATAAGAAAAATAATCTACCTGTTGCATTCAACTCATTTAGGATAAGTAGAAAGCGTAGCTGAAAAAGTTCAAGTGTAGACTCTAGATATCTGCAACTTATTGCCATGTGTAGTAGCTATTTTGGCCTTTTTTATACAAATTTTAAAAATTGTCCAGTGCCATCTTGTCAAGTGGTTCTTTGAGCTTTTTATTCCTTTTTTGCATTTTTTTATACATCTAGTGTCTACAATTGTATAATTGTTTATTTTTTCTTCCTTATTTAGAAACATGTGGAACAAGCAGTTATCCCACTGACAAGTCATCTTTTAATTTAGCTACAGTTGTTGCCGAGACACTGGGACTTAGTGTTCCAGAAGAATCTGTAAGTAGTTGTTTGGTGATATATGAATTAATTGGTCAGTTTTTAGAGAATTGAGCAAGAGAAAAACTAATTTTCTTCCAGAGATTACTGGTTAAAGATCTAGAACAAAATTGATGTTGCTAGAAAGGCCATTTTATTATCTACCCCAAGCAATCCCAGACATCTAGATAGTCTTTAGTATTCTTGGGATATAAATTGTGAGTTAAGTCAAAATTTAGAGAAGCGATAATGGCTTAGAGAATTTAGCCAGTGCTATTTCTCTCCCCATCCCTTCTCCCAATTCCTACCTTGTTTCATCTAAGAGAGGACTTAATAAACCTATAAGTTGATTTCAAAATTTACTGACTCTTTTCAGTATCCTTTAAACTGGGGCTTGATTTGAAAAACAGGCTGCATTTTTGGGACTACTATATATACTTTTGTTCTTTGTCCTAACAAGTGCCAATCCAGATAGACCTCATTCTTAGGGTTTGAGTCAGTAATTGACCCCTTGATTTTTTCATTATTTTAGTACTTCCTTGCATCAATCACACTTTTTTCTCAATTGATCCCTAAAAATACAAAACTTGAATTCTTCAACCTTAAGGAAGTTTCGCTTTGATACAACTAAAATAGTATTCCTTTGCTTTAGTTAGTAAATGTATATATGCTCTTATAAAATTGTCTTCCTATTCAATTTGTAAAAATTAAATTGTTTTTTTCATTACATTTGAATTTCTTTTGTTGTAGTTTTAAATCTATATTCAAGTGATGGTAGTTTTTAGCTTTTGAACTTTAAATGTGTTTTAATGGTTTTTAATTCTGTCTTATCCATAAGCCTGACAAGACAGTAGTTTAGACACCTAATGAATTAAGGGAGCCGATCTCTAAGGACTTGCTGCTCAAATGTGATCCACAGGCCAACAACATCTACAACATCTGTATCTCTAACAAACTACAAAGTTTGTTAGAGTTACAGAATCTTAAATGCTAACCCACACCTACTGAAAGAGAACTTGGCGTTTTAACAAGATCCCCAGTTGATTTGTATGCATGTTAAATTTTGAGGACCACTGCTCTCTAAAGGATCCTTTTAAATTCATCTTCTGTCAGTATAATCATTTCTTTCCCCTTCCTCTCATTTTAATAATGTTGGTTTTTTTTGGGAGGGGGTGGAATTTTATATGCCAGTAATAGAATGTACTTACCTAAAATAGTAAAATATTAATGTTTTTCTCTCTTTAAACTTAAAATTTTCTTCATTTTTTTATTGTGATGAAATGAACATAATATAAAATTAACCATTTTAAGGTGTACAATTCAGTGGCATTTAGTTTATTTACAATATTATACAACTACCACTTCTGTCTAGTTCCAAAGCATTATCATCATCCCGAATGAAAGCCCTGTACCTGTTAAACACTCAGCCTTTATTCACCCTTCATTACCCACAACTCCTAGCAGACACCAATCTGCTTTCTGTCCTTATGGATTTACCTGTTCTGGATAATTTATATAAACTGAATGATACACTATTTGGCTTTGAGTCTGCCTTTCATTTACCCTGTTTTTTAGGTTTATCCATATCAGCATGTATCAATATTTCATTCCTTTTTAGGGAAGAATAATCTTCCATTGTATTTATATACTTTATATTTGACTCTTGAAGGAATCTCAGGGTCCCATGAGCCCTCTTGGTGATGAGCTCTACCACTGTCTGGAAGGCGATCACAAGAAACAACCTTTTGAGGAATCTACAAGAAATAATGAAGATAGTTTACGGTAACTTGTGGCACTTTGGTAAAAATTTATAAACTGGTGAAATCCCATTACAGTGAGTTCCATATAATTAAACCACCTCTCTCCCTCAGCATATAGTTTGTTATTCTGGTTATATTAATTTTTATTTTAAAAAAATGTCTCCTCCAGTTTATGATCACTTGAGGGCTTTTTGCAGTACTGTAAAGAGATGGATATTATTTTTAGATTCTTTATGTACTTTTATCAAGCAGTACTTAAGAGTTCCGAGCCTTGTTGCTCTGCCCCTTTAAAGACCCAGTCATCCCTCTGGGTTTGTATTTCCAAAAACAAGAATGTTGTATAAAATGCATCTGTGAGCTTGGATGAGCTTCCAAGACTGTGTTGCATCTTGTTTTTACTAATTTCAGAACATCTATTAACTAATAATACCTATATATTAATGTAGCATTTTGCTTTTTAAAAGAGCTTTTGGTTTTAGATACATATATGACATTTAATTTGTCATAGTAACTCATTAAAGTAGATTTTATTGCCCCCATATTTTACAATCAACAAAAATATAGCCCCAGAGAGGTTAAATGTCCTGTTAGGCCACATGGCTATTAAATACTAGAAGGAGAACTCTTATGCATTCGTGTCTACAAACTTAAACCTAATGCTATTTCTACTATTACAGCTGTCTCCTCTGTTGGGGCAGGCTGGGTCTTAATTTTTATTCAGTTCTATAGTGTAAGAATTTTGTTTCTTAGAGTTACTCATGACAAGATTTCTTAACAACAAAAGAAGTTGGGTCCCCAGTGGTATTTATTAAAATATGACCTTTTAATATAGTGAAGTTATTTAAATTATTTAGGAAAAATAAGTTGTAGCGTCATGGTATTGAGATAGGTTTCCTGTATCATTATTCTCTGCTCTTTGTCAGCCTAATGAAAAAAAGCCAGCAGCTATATCTTGTTTTAAATGTTGGTTAATCATCTTTCTCTAATATGTGGATAAGACCTTACTATTAATAATTCTGTATTACCAAACATTTTGCTTGTCTTTTAATTTCTACCTGATTTATATCGTCAGAAAAAAGTTTTACCACTCTTTATTTTTTTAGATTTTCAGGTCCTAACTCAAAGACTCCTCCTCAAGAAGAATTGACTACTCGGGTATCATCTCCTGTATTTGGAGCTAGCTCTAATGTGAAAAGTAGTTTTGGTTTGAATACAAGTGTGTCCCCTTCTCTTTTAGAGACTGGGAAAAAAACCCATCTGAAAACAGTACCTTTCAGCCTCACTTCTACTTCTAATTCTAGAACAGAGAATACTAGATCAAAATCAGAAGATAGTGCCCTTTTCACACAACATAATCTTGGGTCCGAAGTGAACAAGATCATTAGCCAGTCATCTTCTAATAAGCAGATGCTTATAAATAAAAATATAAGTGAATCTGTAAGTGAACAGGATAGTACTGATCTCATTAAAGATGTTTTTAGTGATAAACATGTGGTAACCTTGAAATCACTGGGATGCAGAACATCCAAAAGGAAGAAAATTGAGGAAGAAGGTGAAGATGAAGTAAGCTGCCCGCAAGCCTCTTTTGATAAAGAAAATGCTTTTCCTTTTCCACTGGATAGTCATTCTTCCATGAATGGAGACTATGTGATGGATAAACCTCTGGATTTGTCTGATCGATTTTCAGCTATTCAGCATCAAGAGAAAAGCCAAGGAAGTGAGACCTATAAAATCAAATTTCGGCAAGTGACTCTCTATGAGGCTTTGAAGCCCATTCCGAAGGGCTGTCCCTCAAGCCAAAAGGCCTTGAGTGGGAGCTCTGTGCTAACCAAAGATTCTCCAGAGGAGCCCCATTTACAGGAGTGCATCCTTCAGCCCTTGAGTAAATCCTCTCCAGATAATAAAACACCATTACAAATAAAAGAACAAAATCCTATCTTTAAAATCCCTCTATGTCTACATGAAAGTTTGGAGACAGAGAATCTTCTTGATGACGTGAAGGTTTGTGTTAAATGTTCAAGGATTTTGGTTTAAATGGTTGTTTGTGATTTCTTCTAGATACTAATAATTCTTTCTGTTTTAGGATGCTGGTTCTCAGGAGCCAGTAAGAATAAAAACCAAGTCAGTCCATGGAGCATGTGAACTTGCATCAGTTCTTCAGTTAAATCCATGTAGAATCGCTAAAACAAAGTCTCTACAAAACAACCAAGGTATGTACACTATAAACAGTACTTCCACTCTTTATATTATCTTGATATATTATTTAAGATATTAAATCTATATTACTTTAATATATATTATAATATATAATATAATAATATCTTAAATATATTATTTACATTCTTTGTTGGATTGAATTGCTTTGGGAAGAAGTATTTTCTTACTGCATATTTCAGTGTTTCTGGAATAATTCTCATTGGGTTCATTTTACCTATGATTTTCCTCCTTGTGTTTTTTGAAAAAGATTGAGTTCTTTAATACCCACTTTTATAGATGATTTTGTGGATTTATGTATTTTATGTAGTTATTTCTTATTTTCATCACAAAAGCTTTAAAAATTTTATACAGAATTTTAAAATATAGAATTTTCATTATCCATACTGTGTTCTTTACTCCATTGATATCTTGTCTTTTTTCTTTGTATTTACCTGTATATTTATAAACATTTATATACATTTATATGGGTTTTTTAACTCGCTTTGAAAACATTATTTGCTCTAACATGTATATTCATCTTTTCATAATTTTATTGTGTTTAAAAGGAGTCTTGGTTTTTTTAGCCACCAAATATTTCTGTACTTCATATGCAGTATTTTTTCTTTTATTCTTCATTGGAAATTTATTCCTTCATCTGGGTTATTTTTTTTTTTTTCCGAAGCACATTTTTTAGTTGTTCTTCCAACAAGATTTTCAGTCTCTGTATAAAAACATTTTTTCCACTCTCATTCTTTTTTTTTTTAATGGTTCTAGGGCTTACAATGTGTAACTGCTTACCCTTTCATAATCTACTCAGAGTTAAAATTGTACCACTTTATGTTTTGTAACTACATACTTTATGTGGTTGTCATGTATGTCTACATATATTGAAAACCCCTCCAAACGATGTTACAATTTTAACTTTTAAAAAAAAAATTTATTGGCATAAAAATCACATATTATAGTGTACAACTCATTGATTTTGGTCTGCTCATAGAGTTGTGCAGCCATCATTACATTAGAACATTTTCATCATCCCCAAAATGACATAACTCATTAGTAATTTTTCATTCCCTATCACTCTGTAATCCTAGGCAACCACTAATCTACTTTTATCTCTATAGATTTTCATTTTCTGGAGTTTTTATTTAAAGAAATTATACAATATATGATCTTTTGTGACTTTTTTTCCTATTGTACTTTTTTTTACTATTATAAATAACGCTGCTATGAACATTGCAGTACAGTTTTATGTGGATATATGTTTTCATTTGTGTGTGTGTGTGTGTGTGTGTGTGTGTGTGTGTGTTATATAGTTGTAGACTTGCTGGGCCATATGTTAATTCTGTGTTTAACCTTTTGAGGAACTATGTAACTGTTTTCCAAAACAACTACATCATTTCACATTCCCACCAGCAGGATATAAAGGTTTCAATTTCTCCACATCCTCACCAACATTTGTTATTATCTGTCTTTTTGATTCAAGCCATCCTATTGGGTGTGAAGTGGTATCTCATTGTGGTTTTGATTTGTCTTTCCTTGATGGCTAATGATATTGAATATCTTTTTATGTGCTTATTGGCCATTCATGTATCTTCTTTAAAGATCCTTTGCTTATTTTTAATTGGGGGTATTTGTCTTCTTCATCTAAAGCCTTGATTTTCTAAACGAGATATTGAGTTGTGAGAGTTCTTTATGTATGCTAGATACAAGTGCTTTACCAGACATGATTTACAAAACATTTCTCACAATCCGTGGAACCCATATATTTTAAAGTGATGAGGATTTTTTAAATCTATTTTTAATTGTGTATTTTTTTCCTCTTTATCTAAGATGTATCCTTTGAAAACATCCAGTGGAGTGTAGATCCAGCAGCAGACCTCTCTCAGTATAAAATGGATAGTACTATAGTAGAAACAAAGGTAAGTTAGAAAGTAAAACCAAAGCCCATGTGGTTATTCTAGTAAGCTCTTAGTCACTCTCCTGACTCACTCTGTGACCTTGAGATAATCACAAACCTCTTAAAATCTATATTTATTCAGAAAAGTAAAAAGTAAAAATGCTTATTCCTCCAATTTTATAGTATCTTTGAAAAAGTATTAATACTTTCTGACTTTAAAGGCCTTTGCTAAAAATATTAGAGCTTTTAAATAATGCAAAATGTGAGTTTTATATTTAAATAATTATTTATCAAAATAATTCATCATATGCCTCGATTAGCTTTTAAAATAATGTACTATCAAGAAAAAATTTTATTTTCCCAGTTGGCTAGATTTTAAAATACTAAGTTTTTTCTAAAAACCTAAAATTCATAGTGGAAATAACTTTTGGGGCTTGTATATATGTTCTGTATAGTTTGAGGAGTTCTCTTTCACTTGGTAGTATGTTAATAATAGTATGTAACAGTTGTTAAAATAATATATATCTATCAAGAAGTCAGATTTGATTTATGAAATTGTTCTTTATGTACATTGATGTTCATTACTGAGACACACTGGCAAATCCATGAAAGAGATCCTCAAGGGAGTTCAGTGGCATATAACTCTCCCGTCTTTGGCAGCAGTCCTTTTCCTAGGCTTGAGAGAAGGTGCTTTTATATTGAAGCTAAAATGCTTTATAGACGATAAACCTGAATCTGCTATATTCCTAAACGGTAAAGTAAATATAACTTAATGCTACTAAAGTGTACACTTAAAATATGGTTAAAATGGTAAAATTTATGTTATGTATATTTTAGCAAAAGTTGTTTAAAAAGTAAATATGAGGTCATAAAGGGATAATTGTTAAAATTTTGAATTTTTAAATATTCAGGATGACAGTCAGTCAAGATTAGCAGGAGGAGAGACAGTGGACATGGACTGTACATTGGTTAGTGAAACTGTGCTTTTAAAAATGAAGAAGCAAGAGCAGGAGGGAGAAAAAAGTCCAAGTAAGATTTGATTTTTTTTTTATTTTAATAAAAGTGTGGAGGGAAGTTTATAGTCATACCATTACACTGATAAACATAAATGACCTCTTCACCATGAACCAGGTGGGGTTTTTTTCCCCCTGTCTGATAGCATTAGATTTCTCTTATTTAAGCTCAGTTTCAATATTTCAGGGAAAAAATCTTTAGCCAAAGTAATTTTTATTTCAGAAAGAATTCAGATTGTTTCCAGAGGTCAGCAAACCACAGCCAGCTACTAGGTTTATACATAAAGTTTTATGGGATCACAGCTTTACTTGTTCATTTATGTATTGCCTATGGCTGCTTATATGATGCAGCAGCAAGTTGATAGAACAGAGTTGAGTAGTTGCTACAGAGACCTTATTGACCCCAAGGCCTAAAAATATTTACTGTCTGACCATTAAAAAAAAAAAAAAAATTTACTGATTCCTGTTTTAGATAATTTTTTAAATAAAAGATATGAAAGGGAATCTTGAAAGTCCTGTTTTAGAAATATGATTCTCCAAAGCAATTTGATAAGGCAAAAAGAGAAGATCTTACTATTATTATAGATTTGCAAATTAGCAGTAAACTAAGAATGATAGTGTATATGCTGTTACTTTGCCATTTTCTGCTTCCACAGAAAAGGGAATTGGGCCATATAAGGGGTCTACAGCCCTTTGTGGTGAAAAATTCTTCATCTAAAGCCTTGATTTTCTAAACGAGGTAGGAACCATGGAAGGATTTTTGTTGGTACCACCTTAGCAACATTCCTAACTAAAGAAGCATATGACGTGAGATCAGCTAGACTGGGACTAGTTATCATTTATCACCCTTACATGTTGAAGGTTTAGGACCGGTCCCATGGGATTACAGTGCTAAAAGTAGAGGCATTTTCCAGCCATTATCTGTTAGAAACTGAGGCCATTCAAACTAATTGCATTCCCTTCTTCTGCTGAACATTCTGTAATCTGCCTGCTCAGGGACAAATAATAAAACAGGTAGTCTTGTCCTCGCTTCTTTTGAAATACCTTATGTCTCACTGCCCTAAATGCAGCAAGTGAGAAAAATTTTAATACTTGGCCTTAATTCTTTGTTCTTTAGTAATGAATAACTAGCTATCCATATGAACAAGTAGCTGGCTGCCTAGGTTGTGAGAAGACGGTGCCCATTAAAAGAAAAATCTTAACAGTGATTTATTGTCTTTTTATAATGAATGCCAATTTTTGTCTTAAGATGATACTTTCTTTTAAGATTATTTTTTACAATACCCCTCTTAATAAATGTTTTCCTCCTTTTTCTAGTAAAGAGGAAAACTGAAGTATGACTACTTTGGCTTCAAATTTATCTAGTTGATTCAAAGAACATGGCAGTTTCCCAAATATATTGGAAGCAAGTCTCATGTAGAAGTGAGATTAGAACTCGAATTAATGAGTGAAGATAATTATGGCTAAATAAGGTGTTGTGAGTACTAGAGATGCATAATAAATTACTCCAGTAACTTAGAGGATTAAAACAACAATAATCATTTTCTTCTGTAGTTTCTGTGGCTCAGGAATTCAGGAAGGGCTTGACTATGCAGTTCTGTCTCAAGATCTCTCATGCAGTTGTAGGCAGATAGTGGCTGGAGCTGCAAGAGCAGAGCGCTAGACAGATGGGGGTGACTTGGCATTTCTCCCCTTATTCAGTCTCAGTTCTCCATATGTTCTTTCCATGTGGACTAGTTTGAGCTTTCTCATCACACAGAGACTAGTTTCCCAGGGTGAGCATCCGAAAAGAGCAAGATAGAAATGCATGGCATTTTATGATCTGGCCTCAGAAATTGCATTGTGTCACAAAGACTTGCCTGGGTTTAAAACAAGAGAACATTGCCCTCACTGCTCAGCAGGAGGAATGCCAAGATCACATTGTAAGAGCAGCACATGAGAATAGATATTGTTGAGGCCATATTTGGAAAAAGATAATTTGTTTTACTCATAAGGTAAACCTTTTTAATACTTAAATTGGTTAAAAAGGAAATATACCAATAAAAACCCCCACTTGCTGCTAATATTTTAACTCAAAAATATTTTTTACATCTCCACTTTGTATTAGACTTACTAGATGCTGTGATAGATCAATAAGGATATAGTCTCTGTTCTCAAGTATTTCACAATCACAAGTCAGACCAACAAAAAAAATCATCAGCAACTTACTGTGATCTACTAACAGCATTTAAAGAATGCTTTGGGAATGCCTGGCACACTGCCTGGCACACAGAAGTTCTATTTTATCTAGAAATTTGACCGTCAAAGTGAAAAATCAATAAATGTTTAATCATTTAATAAATATCGAGCTGCAATTCTATACCAGAAAGTGTTCCAGGAACTAGAGATAATATGTAAACAGAATAAAAATACCTGCTTCTTGGAATTTACATTCTAATAGGGAAGAAACAAGCAAATCTGTGGTGTGCTGGATGATGGTAAGCGCTAGAGAAGGATAAAACGGGGTTCTCCCCTTTATTCAGTCTCAGAGCACCATGGATTGGGGGATGGGGAGGTAGTAATTATTTTGTAATCTCAGCAGGTTTCTGTTCTATAATATTTGTTAGTCAACTGAATCTGCTTCTTTTTTTTAGTAAATTCTGGTGTGTGTTTTTTTTAATACGATTATATATAATAGGAAATGTAGTTAATACTCTAAAGATGAGTTTAGCACTTTGCATCTCAAATATGGAATTGAAGTCATTACATCTATCAACACTAAACTACCAAGCGTAAATGGTAATGCAAAAAAATACTTTTTTTGTTAACACATTAGAAAAATAAGCATGTAAACCAAATTCTGTATTTTAATGTCAGCTATTTATACACATTTTATTTAAACTTAGTACTTTTTATCATTCATTATGATGTATTTTTTATTCACAGTTTCTTGGGTACAACTCCTTTTGATTTAGTATGAATTATACATGAGCTGATAGGGAGGAAAAGATTTTTAGTGTTTGTAGTGAAAATAACAAAAACTAGCATTCTCTTCACATGAGTAAAGGACATTTCAAGCCTCAACATAAAGCTTTTGTAAAGGTACAGTTTTGTGGCACTTACTACAAGTTTCGCATTGGTCTACATAGAAAGCAAAAAGTTTGCATGTTGCCCTGAGCCAATGTTTCTTTACATAGATGGAGAAAGAAAAATGAATGATAGTTTGGAGGATTTGTTTGATCGTACAACACATGAAGAATATGAATCCTGTTTGGCAGATAGCTACCCCCAAGTAGCAGATGAAAAGGAGAAATTGTCAACTACCACAAAGAAAGCAAACAGTAAGGCTATTTTCTTTCTAATTATGGCTTCTCAGTTACACTAAGTTCAGTAAATAAAGTCATAAAGCGAATTAACATAGACTTGATGAGGTATGTTAACAATTTCATGTTTCTTGTAAACTTTTCAATTTTTTTCAGGTAATTTTAGACTAATAGAAGAGTTATGTAAATAATTCAGAGGGTTCCCCTGTACCTTCCACTCTGCTTCCCCTTACGTTAACATCTTATATAATCATAAAATATTCATCAGAACTTAGAAATTAATTTTGATACAATACTATAAATTTCTTTATAACATACACATAAAGTTTATAAAAGACTTGAGAAACCATTTTGTCTAATAATAATCATTATAATAGAGTGAAAAGAAATTTTTGCAGAAAATTTAGACCCATTTTCTGTTTGAATGCTTTACCTTCGCAGACAAAATAATTATTGTAACTATATATATCAGACTTCTTAAGATCCATTTTATGTAAATCAGTAGTTTATAAAGCAGGGTAACATCTAAAAGAGTACTCTAAGTGAAACTCTGAAGTAGATGATCTGAATTGAAAATCTGTTAAAATTCTTGCTAAATATCTCATTTTCTTACTGTCCATTTATCTCATTTTCTTACTGTGTGTAAAATGGGCAGAATTTTTAATCTTATGCAAAGGTTATTTTTTACTGGTTTAAATGAACACACCTGCTATGGTACAGTCTATCTTGATTATGTTTTCCTTGTGCTTCCATCAGGTTTTTAAAATGACAGGTCTCATCTCAGTGAATGAGACCCTAACCAAAGATATAGGACAGCATACTTTGCTTGCTTAGTCTATGGCAAAAACTTGATCAAGCAAATTTGATTAATAAAAATCTACAACTGTTCAATTCACTTTTTTCCCCCAAGAAGATTCTTTTTTAAATCGATTTTAATTCACCAGGACATGTTAATATTACTAGACAATCAAATGGAGGTATTTCATAGGCAATTTGATGTGTCGATTTTGGACAAGAAATCCACAATAAAAAATGATTTGGGGGACAAGAGGGCAACAGCAAGGAGATGGTACTTAAAGTCGCGACACTGAATGAGATCACCAAAAGTATGGAATATAAATAGAAAAGAGAAGCATTTCAGGTTCTGACCTCTGGGGTATGCAACATTAAAAGGTGAGAGAAACCAAGAACCAGCAAAAGAAATTGAAGAGGAGCTGCAGCTTTTGAAGTAGGTGGGAAATCAGAGTCTATGCTGTTCTGGAAGCCAAGTAAAGAAGATATTTCTGTATATGTATTACTCCCAGCCTCATCCTCTTTTTTCTGAACCCCAGATTTGAATCCTACTACCTACTTGATATCTTACAAGCCCCTTGAACTTAATATATTCAAAATAGAAATCTTTATTTTTCTATCCAAATTTGATCTTCCCTGCCTTTCATTAAACCTCAGTAACTATCCTCTCAGTTACTAAAGATAAAATTGTGAGAGTCATATTTGACTTTTTCTTTCACTTTACCGTCATTCCCAATGTAGTACTCTGGCAGTCCTATCTCCAAAATGCATTCAATGACACTTCACTTCTCTCCATCTCTGTAGCCATTGCTCTAGTCAAACCACTCCTATCTCTACCTATTCCGTCATGCCTCCTAACAGGTCTTTTTATGTCAGTTATTTTTCCTTTCTAGTTTGGTCAAAAGTGATTTATTTTAAATGTGAATTGAATTATGTTCTTGCTTAAAAACGCTTCAGCGTAAAGAAGATATTTGAATGGCCAGTAATTGTATAAAAAGATGCCCAGCATTATTGGACATCGGGGATAGAGATACCACTTCATGCCTGCTCAAATATTTAAAAAGACTGAAAATATCTAGCATTAGCAAGGGTGGAAGAGCAGCTGGAATGCTCATACATTGCTGGTGGTAGTATAAAATTGCATTTTGGATAACAGTTTAGCAGGTTTTTTTAACAGCTTTACTGAGATAGGTCAGTTTTTTATAAAGTTAAGCATACACCTATCCTGTGTCCCAGCAATTCTTCTCCTAGGTATACACCTAAGAAAAGTGAAAACATGTTCACAGAAAGATATGTTCAAGAATGCTTATAGCAGTGCTATTTATAATAGCTCAAAACTAGAAACAACTCAAATGTCCATCAACAAGTTAAAATATAAATTGTGGTATATAATGAATACTGCTTCTCGACCCAAAGGAGGGAACTACTAGACTCAGTAACATGGATGAATCTCCAGAACTTAACTAGAGCTAGAAAAATGCAAAAGATGAAAAGGAATACATATTACATAATACCATTAACATGAAGTTCTAAAACATGCATGACTAAGCTATGGTGATAAAAATCAAATCAGTGATGGTAGGGGACGGGAGAGACATGAGATAACATTCTTGTGAATGAGAAACAGTGGAATAAAAGGAAACTTTCAGAGGTGATGGAAATATACTCTGTCTTGATTCAGGTAGCAGTTATAATGGAATATACATTTGTCAAAATTCATAGTACACTTAAAATCAGTGTATTTTGTATGTAAATTATGCCATAATGAAGTAGTTTTTTAAAAAGTCTTCAGTGGCTTCCTTTTGCATTTACAATAAAATTCAAACTCCTTTTGGCCTCCAGGGCCCATCCTGATCTGGTACCTACTCACTTGTCCAACCACATCTCCCCCAACACCTCCCTTTTTCACTAAATCTCAGCCACCCTGGCCTTCTGTTAGTTTTTATAACATACCAAACTTTTTCTTATCTCAGGACCTTTACCTAGAAACATTCCCCACTCCTACCTCTTCTTATGGCTGATTTCTTGTTATTCATAAGTTATCACCTTACATGTTCTTCTTCAGATAAGCCTTAACTGTCTACTTGTTTAATGTTTACCTGTCAGCTTGCTTAATGTCTGTATCTCTCACTTCCTGTGTAAACTCCAGGAAGACAGGAGACCAGATCTCTCTTGTTCTACGTTTTATGTCCAGAACTTAGTATAATGATTAGTAAATGTTGATTATTTGAATAGGTGGTAACAACAGTTGGCTCTTTGAGTCTAGACAACTGGGGATTCAGGTCCATGAGCTCTAGTTGTTATTTCATTACCAGTTTTCTAATAAAATTATTTAATCTCTTTATTTCCTCGTTATTACCTACCTTAAAGACATATTATAAAAAAATCAACAGAACTAATACGTAAAACATAATTAAAGCTGTCTTATTATTTGGTGCCAAATGATAATGAGCATCTGAGTAGTTCTTTTAAAGTCTAAAATACTTTTATAAAAGTCTATATAGAGAGACTTTCATATATAGTTTTTTAATCTAAAATACTTTTATACATATGATTTTTCTCCTGTTAGTAACTTTGAGGTGAGATAATCAGCACTCTCCTCGTTATACAGATGAAAAAAAGTGTGAAATTAGTTATAGAAAATGTAAACAAGTTGCCCAGGGACCTTGAGTATGAAACTCAATAAAAATGGAACTTTTGGTACATGTCCTTCCCCCCGCCAAAAAAAGCTAATTATTTCTCAGTAAGTTTTGCATTCAGTTTGTGATATGCTTGTTTTGTTTACAGCCCATGGTGATAAGCAAGATAAAGTGAAACAGAAAGCATTTGTGGAGCCATATTTTAAAGATGATAAAAGGTAAGTTGGTGTTGATTAGTACCAGCAATGTGATTGGAAATATAACAGAGCTATCCTTGTCAGAGTATCTCTGAACTGTTAAAACTGTTACTGTGGTTAAAATAGAATGCATATCACTTACTTTATGACCATAGTAAAAGTAGAAGTCAAGCTTCATAAAAATGATAAATTTTACAAATAAGGAAATTTTTACCACTACCCTTTTTTTGACAATAGCAACAGCTGTTTTCTCTGCTTGAGATAACAGATATTTTATTCTTATTTTACCTTATTGTGAACTTTATTTGAACTTTGGAAAAATTTTTAATTGTATACTGTAACTTTTATATAGTATAAAACTTTAGATAACAAGACTTAGGTTGTGCTTCAAAATTATTTTGTGAGGATTTTTAAACCTTTAAAAAAACAAATCTTTAAGCATCTTGATTTTAAAACATAATGCCACATTCTCCCTTTTGTAAAATGATTGCAAATTCTGTTTATTCCAGAGTCAACTTCTGTTTATTCCAGAAGTAAATTAAAGTAATTAATTCCAAAATTTTTTATGCTTTTTTTTTTTTTAGGTTGTGATGTTAGCAAATTGAGTCACTCAGTAAGCTAAGTTAAACTTTTATTTCTGTTGGAAATTTTAGAGATCTGACAGGCCAAGATATTTTTTTGATGCCTGTAATACTCTCATAGATAAGAGATGTCATTGTTTTGCTAAATGACACTTTAGTTGCCAGTTTTCAAAGAAATAGTGTCTTAGCATCATCTCAAATGTGACTGAGTAGTTTTTTGTTTAAGTATCATTATGAATTCATGGATTTAAATATATTTAATGTGTTTCGGTCTTTTACCATTGTCATCCCTATTGATACCCAAATTGTCCCATCTTTGTCCAATGGAAGCCTCTTTGAAAGGATACTACCTTAGTCTTTCACAACTTTCTTGTTTCTTCTGTGATAAGATGTTCTAGGCTCTCATGCACACTTCCTGCCATAGGCCTGGAATCTGCCGTTTCTCCAGGAGCCATAGTTTCTTTTAGTGATAAATGATATTTAGGCCACAGTCTTGCTGCTAGGGTTGCTCATTGCAGTGGTTAGTCATTGTTTCTAGACCTTTTAGGTGGACAGAGTTAAAAATAAAGTTTTTGTTTCATTTTGGTCTTTTTTCCAGGTGTAAACTACACTTATTTATACTTATAGCTTCAATTCAAGTTCAGGACTAAAGGATTTTTATGTAATCTCCTGTGTCACATCTGTATCTCACCTACTGAAAATTCCACTTCTCAATACCACCACCATCATTCTCCATTTAACTTTGTTACACAATACTCAAAACGATCTTGGAATAATACAGACTATTACCAATAATATGATTTATGAAAATGATTTAAGCCTTTTTTGTGTGTATTTTTGTCCTTAAGAGATATCAGAAATATACAGCCATATCACTGTGTTTTAAAGTCACTCAGGATAATTATTTTCTGTGTAATTATGCTACCAATTCAGTATCCAGGTTTGTTTTATTTTGATTTTGATTTTTTTAGGAATTTTTTTCTTTTTACCTTTAATTCTTTTTAAAAATTAGGTAAATTATGTACATGGTACCAGAGGCTACAAAACAAGGTAGATTCAGATAAGTCTAACTTCTTATCTGTTAGCTTACTATCCCCAAAGGTAATCATTTGTTAAAAGTTTTTGATTTTCCATCCATTTTAAAAAGTTAACTTTTTTAAATTAATTTTTTTATGGTGACATTATTTAACAAAATCCAATAAGTTTCAGCTGAACATTTTAACAGTAAGGCATATACATATTTACATCGTGTGTTAGAACCAAATTTTTATCTACGTACATCTATATCAATATAGATATAGGTAGTCACATTCTCTTCCCTTAAATATGGAATGCAATATATGCTTTTCTCAGCTTTTTTCATTATACTGTATGTCCTGGAAATCACTCATAATAGTATATAGTGCTTTCCCCATTTTTTTTTAGTTTCATAGTGCTTCATTGTTTGACTGTACCATAGTTTATTCCCTAGCGATGGGCATTTGGGTTGTTTACAGGTATGCTATCATGCATAGTGCTGCAGTGAATAGCCTTGTGCATTCTCTTTTCAAATTTTTGCTTGCGTATGTTTGGAATAGATTTCTAGAAGATTGCAGAGTAAAGACTATAATTTCAAATGTTTCATATTAGAGGTTCACTAACCTTTTAAAAAATATACGAATAGTTTTATTTATTCTCAAAATATTAGCTAGCTGGAGATGTAGGAGGTGGATAAAGGTGTAGGGATGGTAAAAGTCTCAGTTAACATGGTTCCTCTCCTCACTGAGAACAGTAGCAAACCCTGGGAAGACTGGTTATGTTGTCTCGGGGAGAAGCTTAGTGACCTTTCAGGTGATGCTTTGAGGTCTACCACAGCTGCCAGTCTACCAGTTGATTCCCTGCTGCATTATAGTACACAGAGAAATGGTATTCAGAGGAAAGGATATGGCCAAATTGCATTCTGCATAAGCTTAAGATTCCATAACTATTTGAAAGAAAATAGTTATGGCAATATTGTTTTATGTCTTGATCTCCCTTTTTTTAATTTATAGATTACTCTGAAGTTGAGAGTTCTTGGATTTAAGGCTCAAAAGAGCCTGTAACCTCATATACTTTAAAATAGAGCAATCAAAGCTTTCTTCTGAAGGAAAGTGCTTGCCAACTAGAGAGGCATATGGTCAAAATACCTCAAAGGAGTATATAGGTTACCAGCAAGTCATTTTAAAAATCAGTTTTTATGAGTCAGACTGTTTAAACTCACTGGGGATGTTTCTATTATTAAAAATAGGTATGTGCCTGTGCCATCATATAACTCTTTACCTATCCTATAAGTTTGGATTTTTCTATATTTTTTTTTTTAAGCAGGATACCAGTTTATTAATTTTAAAAAAATGCTCTGTGCTTCCTGATGGTTTTTTTCCTTCTCAAAGTATCCTATACCCCTTTTATCCACACCTCAGTGGCTTTGACCCTTCCTATGTTTCTAGTGGTTTACAGTAGGATCTGATCCATTTAAGGACAAGTGTAAATGATAATTTCGCTTAATATTTTGAAGACTTTAGGGTGGATGGAAGCACCATAACAGATTTTTTAGAGAAAATAGTAAATGACATACAAACAAATGAGTCTTTTCTTTGGCAGGAGTAGGTTAGCCCTGAAACATGGGTTCTTTGTACTAGAAAATCGAGTTAACAGAGGCAGTATTCTCTTTCTTGGATACATTATAGAATATCAATTCATGAATTTATACAGTATTACAATACTGTATAATATAGTATGCCTGTTTATTAGGCTATCATATTTTAACTCCTAACTTAATTGTTATTTTCAGCCAGTCAAAGGTGAAAATAGGAGGTTGTATTTAGCTTTTTCAGAGAAAAATATTCATAAAAATACCTCACATATAGTAGGCACTTAATAAATATTTATTGAAGAATAAATGAAGAAGTATTTATTTTTCTAACATACTGAATAAGCATTTCAAATAAAATAAATGAATGTTTTGGGATTATTTCTCTCCCGGACTCTCACCTTTGTTAATTTAAAACCTAAAACTAAAGATCTTTGTAGTAACAAATGGATTAATTTTAAATTTAATTTATTTTTTCCCCAGAGAGACTGGCTTACCAAACTTTCCTCATATTGAGGTGATTCGGAAAAAAGAAGACAGAAGAAAATTGCCCGGACACACATGTAAGGAATGTGAAATTGTAAGTACTACATAAATACTCTTCAGTTGGTTTTTTTTTAAATATGGCTTTATAGATGATAAATGCATGATTTAAAAAAGCATAGATACAAACCATGTTTGTATCTAGGAACCTAGTTTGAGCCAGGAATAACAGAATGAATAAAGAGTATACTGGCCTGAAACTGAGAGGGGTAAATAGATGAAAATGAAAGCCCTCAATTTCTCTTTAGATTTTTATTAGGTGAATCTGAAGCCTGAGTGCAAGTTCTTATTACCACCTTAAGATATTTCTGCCATTTTTTTCTATATTTCTTTGTATTTTAATTTTTTTCTCCTTGAGTTATGTTACAGAAAGGGCTGTTATATACTGTTTGGGGGAAATTTTGATATTTCAATAGGAAACTTTACTATAACATTTATTACACCAACAGTTTCAGGAAATGAGATATTATTCACAATTGTTTTTCTAAATAATTGATACAACCATAAGCTTTTATGTTTTTCCCCAGACACCTTCCTTTCTAAACAAAATGTAATGAATAAACTCTGTTTCATCCTTAGAACACAATTATATTTTCCTTTTCTACATTAGTCGTCTTGATAATACAATTATGATATATAGATAGTACTAATCATCCTAATACTAAATAGTTCCAGGGAGGTTCTGTGTTCTTGAAACATGCTGTTTTTATTTCTTCCTGGTTATCTATTAGCTATCAGATGCCTGTTTCCAGCAGTTTACTTCTCTTTTTAAATTTCTTTTTTAACTGTGAGCTAGAAAATTTGGTAACCAAGCACATTAAAGTTATAGATGACTAGATTATAGTACAGGTAAGCATTTGGTGAGAAATATGCTCCCATACACTAATAGTGGGAGTGTAAATTGGCATCACTGTTTTGGAAAGCGGTTTGGCAATACAAGCAAAACCTGCTCTATTATGAGTTTTCGTAACACAAATTGAATATATCATGATTTCTTAACTAAGGAACATGGTCTACACTAAGTAAACCTCCAGCTTTTAGTTATAACCATAACTCTTTACAATCTGGAACTAATATTACCAGTTAGAAAAAAGCTCCTTTTGCTAGAAACACTGTTAATTTGCTTTGCTTCTCTTAGAAATCATTTCCTTTGCTATTATCCAATTTCCAAAAAACATTGTTTCATAGATTTTATTCTGTCTGTTTAGTTGTTTAAGGTAGGAGGGTAAATCTGTTCTCTGTTACTCCCTCGTGACCAGGAGTAAAAGTGCCAGTCCCATGTGTTTAAATATAATCTATATGCTTGTAGTTACTAAATTTATCCCTTTGCCTAGTCCACACGGAATATGTAATAACATGTATATGTGTAATAATCATCTCAAATTTCACATGTCCAAAAGCAGACATACAATTAGTACCTATGATTCCCAAACCTCACCTTTCAGTTTCCTGCATGTTCCTTCCTCTAGTTGTTTAAAACAAAAATCTTATAGTTATCCTCTACTCTTTTTTGTTTCAATATCAATAACTGATCCATCAGCAAATCCCATTGATTGTACCTTCAAAAGATATCCCATTTCCAGCCACTTCTTATCTCCACCATTAACCCCCTGGACCAAAGCATCATTTCATCTTGTCTAGACTGTTGAAATAGCTTCTAAGTGACCTTCTCATGTTTTTATTAATAAACAATTTTTAAAATTGTTTTTTAATTAGTTTCAGGTATACAGTACATTGGTTAGGCATCATATAGTTAGTAAATGATCCCCCCAATTGCTCCCTCCCTCCCATGACCCTCCACTTAGCCAATATATTAATGCTAATTGCATTCCCTATGCCAAACTCCTTATCCCCGTGACCATCCATCAACTACTAATTTGTACTTCTTTAACCCTTCACCCCATTCTCTCAGCTCCCCAACCCCGCTCCCCTCTATCCAACACCAAATTCTTTACTATATTTGTGAGTCTTTTTTTGATTAGTTCTTTTTATTCCTTAAATTCTGCATGTAAGTGAAATCATGTAGTGTTTACCTTTCTCTGTCTGACTTAAATACCTTCTAGGTCCATCAAGGCAATATCTTTCTCCATCCCCTTCCTTTTCATATGTAGGAGTCTTGTTTTCTTATTCTTTCAGCCACTCTATCTTTTGGTTGGAGCACTTAATTCTTTTCCATTTAAGGTACTTATCAATAGGAATGTAGTTGTTACCATTCTTTTTTTTATTAAAGAAGTCCCTCCAACATTTCTTGTAATACTGGCTTAGTGGTGATAAATTCCTTTAGCTTATTTTTGTCTAGGAAGCTCTTTAACTGTCTTTGAACTCTAAATGATAGCTTTGCTGGATAAAGTATTCTTGGTTGTAGATCCTGGGTCTTCATCCTGTTGAATATTTTTTGCCAAACCTTTCTGTCCTGCATAGTTTCTTTTGAGAAATCAGCTGCCAGTCTTAACATTATTCCCTTATAAGTAATTATTTCTTTTTCTTGCTGCTTTTAATATTCTTTCTTTGCATTTAACCTTTGGCATTTTAATTATGATGTGTCTTGGTGTGAGCCTCTTTGGATCCCTCCCTCCTTGATTTTGGGAATTCTCTGAGCTTCCTGGGGTTGTATGTCCATTTCCTTCACCGGGTTAGGGAAGTTTTCCATCATTATTTCTTCAAACAACTGTTCATCATCTTGATTTTCTTCTGTTACGCCGATCAGACGAATACTTGGAGCCTTAATAGTGTCCCATATCCTTCTTAAATTATTTTTATAGTCTTGGCATTTTTTTTCTTGCCATTCTGATTGAGTGTCCTGATTGGCTTTCCTGTCCTCTAGATAGGGCATTTGATCCTCTTCTTTATTCATTTTGTTTATTCCTTTGTTTATTCCATTTAATATACTTCTCATCTCAGATAATGTGTTCTCCATTTCAGACTGGTTCCCTTTTATAATTTCAATTTACATTTTTATCTCTTTGTTGGAGTTCTCTACACTTCCCAAATTCATTGAGCATCTTAATAACTAGTGTTTTGAACTCTGCATCTGTTCGATTACTTCCCTCCATTATATCTGGATCTCTGCTCTGTTCTGTTATATGGTTTCTGCTTCTTGTCTTCCCATTTTGGCTGCCTTTCTGTGTCTGTTTCTGTGTACTAAGCAAAGCTCCTAAGTCTCCCGGTCTTATTAGTGTGGATTTGTGAAGTAGGTGTCCAATGGCACAGACCTGAGGAGTTCACCTGCAGGCCAAGCTTCTACCCACCTGTTAAGAGTCAGCAAGCAATCTACAGATGCTGTGATTATAGTTTCCTCAAAAGGCCACACCAGAAACTGATGCCAGCTGCCTCCACCAGTGTGAGTCTCAGCAAGGAGCACCTGACTCACTGAGGATATACCTGAATGCGGCTTGGGTGGGGCCCGAGCTGGGGTAGGCGGGGTTTCAAGGAATCCTCTAGGCGGTGCAACCTCTGTTATCCAGTTTGATGATGTCACAGCTATGGCGGAGCTGTGTCCAGGCGTACTGGTAGCGGGGAGGGCTCAACAGGGAACAATGGATACTACCAGCACTTTGTATCAAGTCAGTCTCGCTTCGGCCCTCACTCCGACAGTGTCTCCCTGTAAGTCCTGGTGCCCCCTACGCACAACTGAATGGACACTGGTGCTCAGAGTGAGCAGGTCTGTCACTGCAAAAATCCACTCATGGACGCAGCCCCTTCAAGAGGCGTCTGCCGCTGCCACAACCTCCGTCTCACTCAGCTGCTTGGGACTGGGTCGTCCCGCATCCTCGCCCCGTCCTACCTTCTGCTGCAGGGTGATTTCCTGGACTTCTCCTTAGTTGTATGGCTTGTTCATCTAGATCCCAAGTGACTTTTTCTTGCTGTTGCTCCTTGTTTCCATCACAACTTTGATTTGGTCGCCAGAGGGATGAACAGTTTTTATCATCTATGCCATTTTTTTCTTCCTCCCTCAATAAACAATTTTTTAGATCAATTATAGGTTCACAGCAAAATTGAGCAGAAAATACAGAGTTCCCATATACTCCCATCCCCATTCTCCTGTTCTTTTTATTCTTATCTCTTCACTGTATGGTTTCAACACAGCAATGAATGGACATTTTTTCCTAATGATCTTTTTAGAATTAAAATTAAATCAGTCACTCCTCTACCTAAAACCCTTAAATGTCTTCCCATCTCGCTAGGAAATAGAATTTAAAGTCCTTATCAAGGACAGCAAACTCTGGCACCCCAATTTTTCTCTTCATTTTCTACCGCTTTCTTACTTGCTGTGTTACAGCCACACTAGCCCAGGTTGTTTGTGAATATGTTATAATTTGGTGGCAGTGGTTTTCTAATATTAAGTGATAACCATGATTCTCTGAGAGCATCTTATCTCACTTTTCAGGCTAAGGTAGCAAAGGCTTATATTCATGCTAATGAGAATGTTGAAAAAGATACCCCCCAAAAAAGTTATTTCAGAGATACTCTAAAGCCTTTAATTAAATTATATAAAAGAAAAATGTGTGAAAGCCCTTTACTTCAAACTTAAATTCTGATCCTCAGTCTGCCACTTTCAATAGGTGATACCTTTGGTAAATTCACTTTGATTTTCAGTTTCTCAACTGTAAAATGGAATTAACTGGATTATGTGATTCTATATCTGTGTTCTATTAAACGTTACACTACTGCTTTGTTTTCTTTAGATCTAGAACTTGGAGACCTATACAGTTTTTACATAAAAATTTTATCCTTGTTTGCATGAAGTTCATGATTGCATTTGCAAAAAATAATATGCCTTTGATCCTGATTGATAAGTACAGTTTAAGGGAGAAATCATGAACCCTACAACATTCAAAGCTAAAATTTATTTTTAAAACCTGTAGCAATAGAAAATTACTTCAAAATACATTATGTCCAAATAACAATTGAAAAAAGTGCTATTCAAAGTTCATTTTTGTTACTGGTCTGACAAAGATGAAGAGTTTGTACCAGTATGTAAATCACCTGTGTCACTAAGTAAATTCAGCTGGCACTTTTTTACATTGTAAGACTTTATTGACAGTATATTGATTTACATTGTAATACAGTCTCTTTTTCTCATTTGTGAAGCAAACATTTCACAGAGGAGCAGTAATTATTATTGGAAAATAATTAATACTGTTATAGGGAGTACTAAGTTTCCTTGGCAGGCCTAATACTTCAATAAATAGCTTTCTTAGCTTCAAGTTTATAATCAATAAGTATAACACTCCATTTATTATTCCTAAGTGAAAAACTTACCAGTTTTTATTTTTAGTATTATGCAGATATTCCAGCAGAAGAAAGAGAAAAGAAATTGGCTTCCTGTTCAAGACACCGATTCCGCTACATTCCACCCAACACACCAGAGAATTTCTGGGAAGTTGGTTTTCCTTCCACTCAGACTTGTATGGAAAGAGGTGAGAGTATAGATTATAATATTTTGGAATTAATTTTTTTTTTGATACTGTATATACCCAAGTCTCACTTTTCCCCCATGTTTCTCTTTACCTTCTGCTGCAAGCTGGGTGCTAGTTTTATGACATAAAAACAAATTTCTAAAAATAAAAGGCTTACCTTCAACTCTTCAATTGGAATCAGAGGTTTTTTTATAATCACTTTAGTGTGATCATGTGTACATTATCCTGGTTTATCAATCAGATTTCAGAAAGTAATTTCATGATATTATCAAAACGACTTTTAATAACAAATAACCTTACAAAAGTTGCCAGCAAAGTTATATTGTTTAAAAAAACACATCTTTTTAAAGTGACTACTCTGAATTATAGATTTTAAAACCTCACTTATCCAGAATGCTTGGTATTTACAAACCATATAAGTAAAAATGACCTTTGTTTGGAAGATTGTTGACATACAAACTAGCTCCTTCAAATATGGCACTTATATTTAATATAATTTAAGAATGTATACAACTTTAAAGCTCCAGATGTTTAGTAGTAAGGTAGTTTTTCCAAAAGATGCAAAGTCTTTGACAGCCATTACTGTATTTCCACCTTCTCATTCATAAGCTAGATTAAATCCTGTTTGACATCATGTCTCTGCCTGGTCATCAAATAGATTTAGACAATCTGGATAAAGCCTGTGAGAGTTATCTGAGATAATGTATATAGCATACTTTACAGATGTTTGCTGCTATTATTGCTAGTATGAATGAGGAAACTGATGCTAAAGAGTGAAATCATTCATTAGCATCACTCAGCTAATTATCAGAAGAATCATGTAAATTCAGAAAGCATTAAATAAAACAAATGTTTACTGGATATATGCTGAAAGAAATGTATGTTGCAAAGATAGTCTTCTAAATTTGTAATTTGTTTTTAAGGTTACATTAAGGAAGATCTTGATCCTTGTCCTCGTCCAAAAAGACGGCAGCCTTACAATGCAATCTTTTCTCCAAAAGGCAAGGAGCAGAAGACATAGATGTCGAAGCAAAAACAGGATAGAAAACAACCTTTTTCTTTTTTTTTTTCTTCTAGTTATTTATAGCTAAAGTTGGTATTAAACATGGTTTTTTTAATCTTCTATAAACTGATTTATAAATCATTTTTCTATTGAAAATGTTTTTTAAATGGCATTTACCCACCACACAAACAACTATTTAAAATGTGGATAGGTTTAAGTCATATTTTCTTGCTTTTGCACCTTTAAAACAATGAAGTGCTTTCATTTTGCACTCTAACTTAAGATTTGTTTATTTACTTTTTTTATATCACGTAATTACAATTTTGAAAATATGATAGTTGTAATCTGTGATTTATTGTCTTTCAAATCTTTTTACTCCATCTTCCTTTGGTATTTACTTTCAGCAGTGACTTCATGTTAATCATTACGGTATACACTGTTTGGTTCTGAATGTGATTCTGAATTTTTTTACAATCCTATTATAGCTTCTAGTGAGCATTTTTCTTCCCTTCCCCAAATTGTTTATCCTGTGTTTGATTTTTGTTCTCTGCTGACAGTCAACTAATCTCCCCAAAATAATAGCAACCATTCATTCATTGGCCACTTAATTCTATGCCAGGAACTGTTTTGCTCTTCACATAGATTTTTCTCTTTTAACCCCAGATAATCTTATGAATTTATGTATCAGCTTAACATTAAGCTGCCAAAAGTGGATTCAAAAAAAAAACAGATTAAACAACAAATGACTGATTTTATTTTTCTCACATTAAAAAGTCTGGAGGTCGGCAGTCCAAGACTGATAATGCAGCTCTGTGACGCCCTCATACACCTAGATTTCTTCTAGCTTTATGCTATTTCATACTCTTTATGTGCCCTTCATTCTTTTAACTATAAAATAGTTAGACCACCTCTAACATCATTCATATTCATGTTCCAGGCAGGAAGAAGGGAAAATAAAAAAAGCCTATATCATTTGTTTTTGTCTCTCTTTAAAAAGTTTTCCAGAAGGCCTCACCCAATAACTTCCTCTGTTTCTCAGTGGCCAGAATTGTCACTTGGCTACTTCTAACAACCAAGAGATGAAATTAGAGCCCAAGATTGCCTAATTTCAGAATCAGAGCTTGTATCTAGCTTAGTGTTTCTAAAGGCCAAGAGATTGATAGACACCTGGATTTGAACAGGGCACCATAGAATTTTGCTTTTTAAAAGGCAGGCTAAGCAGAGACAGCAAGAAATTGTCTACCTGATAGTAGCTTGACGGTGATCCAACCCTTTATAACTAGCATTTTTCATTTTATCCTTAGTCACCTTGCACAAGTTTGGGTGAACTGAGTTCTCTCTTCTTTTGTATCTGCTATTAACTAGCTCTACCTTTAAATGAAGTTATGAAAATAGACACTTTTTAAAAACACTTGAGTGAAAAGAATGTATTTAAATGCAAAATTGCAGTGTATGATGCATGATGTACTCTCAAACTTTAAGAAGATAATGAATATGAAAGAGCTTTATTCATTTGTAAAGAGGTATATATGTTAGACAATATTTTCATACAAATATATGTCAATCACTGTTTATATATAATTATATATAGTTTCAGGTGCCTATGAGCTTTTTAAAGTTATGACCTCTGATTTAAACAAAGTATTAAGAACCTTATGTCAGCACTTAATATTTGAGTAACATCTTCCTGCCTTTAAACAATCAGGTATTCGATTAAACCATTTGAAACCTAAGATTATCAAAGGCAGCAGCTTGAATGAATTTCAATCACTGGTACCTAAATATATGCAGAAGACATAATAGACTACTGAGAGCAAAATGAAGCAGAAGAATATTTCCTAACACCTTTCATGTAGCAAAAATTTTTCCTGAAGTACAGCTGGAAAAACTGCTGTTGGTAGGCTCAATGTATTAGTGATTCAATTTAAGCTGCAACTGGCAGGTGTTTTTAAAAATGCTTAGAGAACATTCTTAGGCCTGCTAAGAGAAATAACTCTGAAAGCCTGCAAAGATTCTTCCCCAGATAGTCTTTAATTCATAATTCAGTTCCAAAAAAGTAATAGTATTACATAAACCAAATACTAATATATTTATTTAACACATGTTTATTAAGCACTTTACTAGGCACGATACCAAGGACAATATCAGGTTCAAGTAAAGCTGACAAATTTTCTCCAAAGGAGCAAGCTTTTAAATAAACACCTAAGAATCTTAATTCTGTTATCCCTGACATCTTAACATAACAAACATGAATTTAATTTTGAAAAATGCCTCTTCAGAAATAAGCATTTGAAATATATCTGAAAGTTTACCAGCCAGCTCGCCTCATCAATTCTAGCAGCTTAAGAGATATCTCAAAATCTTTCTCTTTGCTGAGTTGATGCTGTTAGAATGGTTCCTTAGAAACTGAAGTGTCCTTACACTTGAGTTCTGTAGATGCACTTAACTTAAGCAAAGAATTAGTGGAACAGTTGTCTGCTATCATACCAGTAGAGGCCAGAAGAGAGCTGTTTTTGGAGAATAATACATGGGAACTAGGAGATGAATGGGACTATCAAAAAATTTTTCTGGGATAAATAGGATATGAGTTGGAACCTTTGGTACAGTAATGAAAGTTCGTTGGGCAAAAAAAATAAACTTTCAACAAAGCTGTTGTTGGAATAAAACAAATGGCAGAGGCAATTCATGGTCCTGAAAAAAATATCAACAAACATTGTGTACCTACCATATGCTAGTCATTTAGGGATACAAAGAGATACATAAGATCTTGTTATTACCCAGTGAGAAACCAGACATAAACATTTAAAAGAAAACTGCCAAAGAGGCTAAAGAAGCATAGACTCAGTGCCAAAGAAATATTAAAGAGTAATTAGAACCTGAACTGTGCCTTAGGATGAGTTAACCTGGAGAAACAGAGAAAGAGACAATGCAGCTAAAGTGGGGAAACCAATCTGAATACGGAGATGTTAAAATACCAAGAATCAGAAGGAGCCTTAGAGATTATTTAGTTCTAGGCTCTCACTTTATAATGAAACAGAAGCCCAAAGAGAACTAGTGACTTGCAAGGTCCCAATGGGCTGGAACATTCTTAGCCTGGAACCTTAGTCTAGTGCTTTTTTCCCCTTCCTAAGTGCTAGGGAACATATACAGGTATGTGTCAGAGCTACAGAGTAGAGCTGTGGGGTATTAGTAAGAAGCAATAAACTTGTGTCTTAGAAGGGGAGACTAAGGAATTTAGACTTGAGTCTTTAGGCCTTGGTTTTCAAAACATTAATAGCAGACTCCTTTATTCAAATTAAACTTTATGCAGAACCTCAATAAGCAATGATACTTTAAAGGTATAAGTTTATTTCAAGCATTCAAATTTATCACCTTATTAATCTGTTCAGTAAGACTAGATAAATACAAAATTGTGAAATGAGTTATGGATGGCAGATTATGTTGACCTCAACATTCATGATATACCAATGCTTGCTGCACCCAAACCAATTAAGTCAAATTTTGAGGTTAAGTTGCCAGGCATCAGAGTGTGTGTGTATGTTTTATGCCTACAGCACCCGGTCTTCCTAGGTGGTCTCCCATTCAAGTACTAACCAGGCGTGACACAACATCAGTATATTTTTTAAAAACTCCTTAGGTGTTCTAATGTGCAGCTGAGTTTGAGAACCACTGCCCTAAATCATTGTTACAGTCTAATTCAATGGTATTCATACTTTATGTCAAAATCACCTAGAAGGCTTATTAATCCACAGATTGCTGGGTTTTACCCCAAAGTGTGTAGCGGCCCCAAATTTACATTTTTCACGTGTTTCCAGGGGATGCTAATGCTGCTGGTACAATGACCAGTAGTTCCTAATCATAAAAGTTGCCCAGATACTTGATAGAGAGTCTTAGGCTTTTCTTGTAGGGATTTTGTTTCAGGTATACCCTGAACATTTATATTTTTAAAAGTTATCAGGTCATTAGTATGAGGCAACTCTTAAGAGATAATGCTTAAGACAACAGAGTAAACTAGCGAAACATTAAGTTTTCAAGCATCCCCTGTTTTGAGTTGTGTAGTAATGCATTAATTTAGATATAATCATCAGGCATCAATATACAATCGACTGTTAAACAAGACGTTTTAACTGTGTGGGTCCACTTATACTTGGATTTTTTTTTCAATCATTATACAACTGGCCTTCTATATCCTTGAGTTTCACATCCACGGATTTAACTAACCTCAGATGGAAAACAGTATTTTCCATCTACTGTTGGGCATCTATGGATGCAGGGTGCCTCCTCTATGCATTGTTCTATGATGCCACTTTGTATAAGGGACTTGAACTATCCATAGACTTCGGTATCCATGGGGTGTCCTGGAACCAATCCCTCATGATATCGAGAGAGAACTGAAATTTGGGGGGAGTTAAAAGTTACATGCAGATTTTTGATTGTACAGGAGACCATTGTCCTAACCCCCACATTGTGCTAGAGTCAACAGTATATAAGATTTGGGCAGGGGGAGGGGGTGGGCAAAGGGCAGATAGGCATAGAGTTAGGTATGCAAGAAAAAATATTTAGTAATCTATTATAATATTCTAAGCATGAAGAACACCTGGGCCAAGATGGTGGCAGTAGGAAGGGGAAAAGAAGAAATTTAACCACTTAGAGCGGTTTATTCGATCATAGGCAAGGTTATTTTACAGAGCCATAGCCAGTGGCCTAGCGTGTCCTTTCTAATGCATTTCCCTGATATATGTTACTCCTCACTCAAATTCAAAGGTGCCTGTTACTCAGTTGGAGATTTTTCCAAGAGACTTGCTTTTTTTTCCTGTTTATCCTTCTCTTTATTCACTTTTTCACTCCGATATTCATTCATTAATGCTTACTGACTTTGGGCCCTGTCAGCGTTTCCACCAAAGGCCAGTGGGATCAATAAAAGATGAAACTCAGACCAACTTTAGACCAATTTATTTTGATAAGATATTTGGGAGAAAAAGTAGACTCAAAATTTGAAAGATGATATGGATTTCTAGGGATCCAGGCATTGGCCTAACAACCTAAGTCAGTAATTCTTGGGAAAACAGATGCAGGCAAACTAGAGAAAGCCTCTCTATTTAAATCAGAGAACAGTATTCAAGTTTCCCGTTAGGGTTGATTAGATAAAAAGTCATCTCTTTCAATGAGCTAGAGGGCTGCTGAAACAATGGCTAGAGACACTAAGATTAGAGGGAGGAGAAGCCAAGAGGTGAGCTGAATCCTGCTAATGGTGTTCCCCTACAGCAGGAGGCTGAGAAACCCGGGCTCTCTCAGCCAGAGGGGTGCTAGTGGGAAGAGATAACCCCATGGAACCCCTGGTGGTCTCACAAGGCTGGAATGACAATGTTGGAGGACAAGCTTGGTGACTTGTTTATACATCCATACATGCATGACTGCAAATGAGGGACAGAGTCTTTTGGAATTGGATTAGGCTTAGTTGGCATGCTTCCTATTTTCTAATGCTGGTTCTTCAGTAATTTGAGCAGCACTGAATCACCATAAACAGGGCCTTTCTACGCTCTCCAGTTTACCCTATAATCAAACTCCTGCTCCAGTCTCCAGCACACCCTATGGAACTGCAGCTACTCTGAGTGTGGGGTCAGGCCAATGACCAAAGTTCCACGCTGAGGCCATCAGTGTGCATGGCACTTTTGCACAGAGCCACACTTAGAGGAGGCAGGGGTTTACTCAATCCCATTTTGAGGCAGCTTTGTGTGTGGATTCATCAGACTCGACAGGAGCACCCAGAGAAAGTATAGCAGGAATGATACTCAAGTCTCAATAATAGTGCCTTAACCAGAAAGCTTTAATATGTGATTGTTGAATGACTAAATGATAAATGAGTATGAGAACTAGGAAAACTTACTTGCCTAGGCTCTGCCAACATTTCACTGTTACCTTGATCAAGACTCTGCTGTTTGGGGCTTTTAGGTTCTTCATCTATAAACTGAGAGGACTGGATGATATGACCTTTGAGATTCCACCTAGCTTCATTAGCTTTTCCAATTAGATGATTAGCATATTTCAGGAAGGTAGACTGGAGAGTGGTTATAAAAGATGGCCTTCATAGCCAGACAAACCAAGGCAAGAGTTCCAGCTTTGTCACTTAGAATATGACATGGCCAGTGCACTCAAATTCACCTTCCAGTAACAAGGTTATTATAAAGATTGAATGAGATGCTACAGGAGCTTATCACAGGGACTGATACTTAATAACGGTTCAATCACTGATAGCTGTCATCATTATTGTCAGTATTTGCAGAGATGGTGGTGATAAATCAGAAAGCCTCTTAGAGAAGTCAGAATTTGAGCAGGGCCTTGAAGCCTGGGAAGGATTTAGAGATGGGGGAGCAAGGTGGGAGAGGGGCGTTTCCTAAAGGGAAAGGGTCATATGAACAAGGGCCTAAAGGCAGTAGAACGGAGGGGGGATGTTGCAAGTTGGGGTGGGGGCTGCAAGGAGAAGATAAAACTGGGTACGGGAGTCACAGACTATAGTGAGTGACACATGGGTGCTTAAGCCAGGATCTCAAAAATTGCACAAAAGAGGCTCCATGAGACCAATATTCTAAGCCCCTGGATCCTCTCTGCTTTCTAAATGTTCAAACTCGAGGAGGGATACAAACCAGATGTCATTCCTAGGCCATAGAGTCATTTCAAATGCTGTCATTTTCGAAGAGTGAATTTAATTCCATAAACTTTATTCCATAGATAGTAATCAACCGCTTCTTATTTGCTCATTAAAAGTCAGCAGAGACTAGAGATAGAAGTGGAAACGGCTTCCCAGGCATCAATGAAAACCAAAAGACCAAATTTGTACTTTTAGAAGAACACCCACAAAGGGATTTTCCTGAAGGTGCACAACCTTGTTTCATAATTCAAGGCTTGTAAGAGAAGCCAGTGTGACTGCAGATTCAGCACACAGAACGCTGATAGCTCAGCTGCTGGGTGTGCATTTCAGGGACAAGATGTCTGCTCAGCAGCACTACCTGTCCTCCAAACTTACCTTCCTGGGCACCCCACTTGTTCCACACAAGAGGAGTAGCCAGGTTAACCTGACACAGTTACTGAATTATCCAAAGGTGTCCCTGGCACACTCCTCCCTCTTTGTATTAAAAAAAAAAAAAAAAAGATGAAAGCCTCGTTAGTCAGAAAAACAATACAGTGGGGAGGCATGGGGAGGAGACTTGCCCCCCAAAATATTAAAGCATGACCTATTTAAGTAATGTCCAAATATCAAGGGGGAACAGTATGGAAATGTTAGAAATACGATTGTCTATGAAATCAGCTGTGTAGACTGAGACACATTGTGTTGACAATGTAAACATTGTATATTTTCACTCATTAGAAACTGAAATAAAAAACTGTAGCCTTCATCTCACAAGGAGATAAACCACTGCCAGGTGGATCTGTCTCCCTCCTCCAATCATTTAATCATCCAATTCCCCTGACTTTGTCTCAGCTGAGAACCATCCCCATTTGCCTGTGACCCTAACCTGCAATGTTCCCCATCACAGACGTATTTCTTTATATTTAGGCATTCTACCAAACTCCAGGAGTCTCCTATTAAAATATGAACACACCTACCTACCACATTGAACACTTCAATGGTCATTCATTTTCACCTGGTGGCGATTCATTTCTCAGGTAACACGCTGCCATTTTGGAAAAGAACAGGGTCTTACGGTAGGGTTTTCTGGAAGTGAAATGTTGAAGAAAGGAGGTAAGAGCCCAAGACACAAAGTACTCCCCATGGAGTGGGGAGACCAGGCATTGCCCAAGAAAGGCAGCAAAGTGGAATCCGTAGGACACCTCAGAGTTAGTTCTTTTGGGTTTTTAGAGCTGTATGTTTCTGTGTGAGCGCAGCAACGGTGGCAGCAGGCTTGCTCTTCTATACCTGTGCTGACAGTGGACCCCTCTTGAGTGGCGTTAGGCAGCGGGAAGTCCAGGGCACCTGGAATGCTGGGATGAAGACTTTGAAGAGAAGTTTCCTAGGAAGAGGCAGGAGGGTGCCACGGCAGTTCCTGTCAGCTCCTGGTTTTGGCATTTCTTCTGAGTGGAAGTCATGCTCACCTATGGGGAGCCTTGAATAGATTTGCCCCAGCCATCATTGCTGCTGTACCAACCTTGGCCAATTTGATGCTGAAGAACAAAACCTGAGTATCTCCACCTCTACTGGGAATTTGCATGGTTATTTGCATAGACCCAAGGGAGTTCGTTGACATCATTTTCATAATAATACTAAGACATCATTTCCCTTTTTCTCTATGTTGACGTTTTCACTGATAGCATAAAGCAACTATGGGTAAAACTAGTACCTCAATCAAGGCAGCAGTCATTGTATTCTTCACTGCCATGCACTGGCAAGGGAACAAAAGCCATTTCCACTTAAGAATGTCCTTGCTAAAGAAGAAAAAATAATAATTTTATTAAATTTTACCATCTTTTTAATATTCTGCATAGGGATGGTTGTACTGAGGAAAAGCACTTGTACAACCGTTTGCAGGCTGAACTAGCCACACTTTGCATGGAATGACAGTTTGAAAGGACTAACAGAAATATTATGATCATTCAGACTTGATCATTTGGCAGACATTTTCTGGAAAATGAATGGAGTAAGCCTGTCACTTCAGGGAAAACACCTGTCCATCATTGTTGCCAATAATAAAATTTAAGCTTTCCCGTAAAAATTAGAATTGGGGGGAAAGTTGTATCTTTCACTTAATGATTTTTCTGATGAGATCAGTGATGGTATTAATGAATATGCTTTTTATCATATACTGAAATGTGTCACCATATAGGAGATCCACGTTCCTCAGTTGAATCAATATTTTTCAAATGATCAATGATTTGTTACAGGTCATGCATGAATTAAAGATCTAAATTGCAAGATAGGCTTATGGATTTTAATGCAACAGAGTACAAAAAAATCATATGGTTTCAGATTCTACATTGCAACTGACCTTTTTTTTTTGTCTTTATTGAAATATAATAGACAATTAGTTGCTTGTATTTACATTGTGCAATTCAATGAGGGTTTTTTTTTTCAATTATACTTGGCATACAATAATATACTAGTTTTAGTTATGTAGCATATTGATCAGAGATCCACATAACTCACAAAGTTGTCATCCCACTAAATCTAGTACCTCTTTACCCCATTACATATTTATTCCAACATTATTAACCATCTTCCCCATGCTATACTCTACATCCCCATGTCTATTCTGCAACTATCCATTTGTACCTCTTAATCTATTTGCCCATTTTTTGTCCCCCCAATCCCCTCTTGTCTAGTATCCCTCTAAATATTCTCTGTATCTATGAGTTTATTTCCACTTTTGTTGTTGTTGTTGTTGATTTTGTTCTTTAGATTCCACATGTATGTGAAATCACGTGATATTTGTCTTTTTCTGTCCGACCCATTTCATTCAGCACAATACCCTCTACGTCCATCAAGGCAATATCTTTTTCCATCCCCTTCCTTTTAGTCTGTGTGTGTTTTTTAATCTGAAGTGAGTCTCTTGTAGGCAGCATATGTAGGGATCTTGTTTTCTTATCCATTCAGCCACTCTATCTTTTGGTTGGAGCACTTCATTCTTTTCCATTCGAGGTACTTGTTGATAGGAATGTAATTGTTACTATTCTTTATTCCTGTTTTTGATGGATGTTTTTTCATCTTAAAGAAGTCCCTCCAACATTTTCTGTAATACTGGCTTGGTGTTGATAAATTCCTTTAGCTTATTTTTGTCTGGGAAGCTCTTTATCTGTCCTTCAACTCTAAATGATAGCTTTGCTGGATAAAGTATTCTTGGTTGTAGATCCTGGAATTTCATCACGTTGAATATTTTTTGCCAAGCCCTCTGTCCTGCATAGTTTCTTTTGAGAAATTGGCTGCCAGTCTTATGGGTGCTCCCTTGTAGGTAACTAACTGCTTTTCTCTTGCTGCTTTTAAGATTCTCTCTTTGGATTTAACCTTTGGCATTTTAATTATGATGTGTCTTGGTGTGGGCCTCTTTGAGTTCCCGGTTTTTGGGACTCCGTGAGCTTCTTGGGGTTTTATGTCCATTTTCTTCACCAGATTGGGGAAGTTTTCCATCATTATTTCTTCAAACAGCTGTTCACCATCTTGATTTTCTTCAGTTACGCCAATCAGATGAATATTTGAAGCCTTAATAGTGTTCCGTATCCTCCTTAAATTATTTTTACGGTCTTGGAGTCTTTTTTCTTGCCATTCTGATTGAGTGTCCTGATTGGCTTTCCTGTCCTCTAGACAGGGCATTTGATCTCCTTCTTTATTCACTTTGTTTATTCCATTTAATGTATTTCTCATCTTGGATAATGTGTTCTTCATTTCAGACTGGTTCCCTTTTATAATTTCCATTTTTATGGTTTTTTTTTTTATCTCTTTGTTGAAGTTCTCACTGAATTTATCTACACTTTCCAAAAGTTCATTGAGCATCTTTATATCCAGTGTTTTGAACTCTGCATCTGTTAGATTACTTCACTGCATTATATCTGGATCTCTGTTTTGTTCTCTCATATGGTTTCTGCTTCTTTGTCTTCCCATTTTGGCTGCCTTTCTGTGTCTGTTTCTATGTACTAAGCAGAGCTCCTAAGTCTCCAGGTCTTATTAGTGTGGATTTGTGAAGTAGGTGTCTAGTGGCACAATCCTGAGAGGGGTTCAGCTGTAGGCCAAATTTAGCCCAAGCCTCTACCCCTCTGGAGCCACCTATTACGATTCAGCAAGCAATCCACAGATGCTGTGCTTATAGTTGCCTCAAAAGGCCACACCAGAAACCGAGGCCAGCTGCCTCCAGTGTGAATCTAGGCACTGCTCAGCAAGGAGGACCTGACTCGCTGAGGATATACCTGGATGTGGCTTGGGTCGGGCCTCGAGTTGGGGGAGGCAGGGTTTCAGGGAAGCCTCTGGGTGGAGTGACCTCTGTTATACAGTTTGCTGACCTGTCTGCTATGGTGGTGCTGAGTCCGTGCACTGGGAGGGAGGAGGGCTCAACAAAGGAACAATAGATACTGCCGGCACTTCTGCCAGGGAGAGAGCCTTGTCAATGAATAGGAAGCCCATATGTATTCTTGCAAATTTTATTTTAAATGGAAGTCAGCTTTACTCTATAGCAATTTCAGAGGTGCTAGAGATTGTTTATGGCCACCATAAGAACTGTGAGTACCAATTTGTAAGATGGGGTCAGAAAAAGATAAAGCAAGTTGACTCTCTAGATCCTTAGGACGTCCTTCTCTAGATCCTTAGGACGTCCTTCGCTCTTGGGGCTAGGACTTCACATACCCTGCATCCCCGGTCCTGCTGATTCATTCCATTTTATTGAGCAAAAGAGTGTCTCAAGCCCAGTAGGAACTGCTTCAGGTGAAGAAATGGGCTAGAGTGGCTTATTTCAATCCAGGGCATCTGCCCTGTTGCACAGTGGTGATCTTGAGAATCTCCTGGGCACAGCTGAGAGGGTTACTCAGAATTGATTACTAGCTCACTCTAGAAACTGAGCCCAGAACATACTCAGCTCCCAGAGTCACATGATGAGGGGGTGTGGGCAAGAGTTAAAGAAGAGACTGCAAAAGCCTCTGAAATGGAGTCTTAAAGGGTGGAAATGAGAGGGCGGGCCAGGCAGAGGTGGCTGCTGTGTAAGTACTATTTGACTTCAGTCAGCATTCGCAGCATTTCAATCCTCTGCCCGTACCTACCTCACCAAGGCTCTTAACGTATCAGCACAGGCCAGACTCCACAATTTGTGAAGCTTTTTCTAAGCCTGACAAAACATTTTAAAAATATATCTGAAAGTTCTCTTCATTTCAAGCTTCGATTCCACTGTCTGCACATCCTTTGATGTCACATAAAAACATTCATCTTGCTGACCTTGCCTTGCTGAACATGGCTTTACCATTTGCTCAGAGGAACTAAAGATGTCTGTTTTCTCCTTCAGGAAAAAAGGAAGCTTTTCCCATTTCATTTTAAGTTCTTTTTAGAAGATAAGCTGAAACTGAAACATACTGATAGGTCATGTTATTTTTAAGTGAATTTTGAATGGCAAATAATTTGTTCCATCTGGGAAAAGGCTGATAGCATTTTCAGCAACCAGACACAAATCAGGATGAATTATTTCCAGTATTAAAAAAAAAAAATTTGTTTAGGTCCACTGCACACTGGCCACTCACGGTCAGTGGCGTTTCCTGACCCTGAAGAGGGGCTAAGCCCTCAGCTGTGTCTCTCATTCCTTGAGCCCACTTGCCTCTCACAATATCACAGATCTTTTGCTCACTGCACCCCATCCCTCCATGGTTTCTGTCAACCACTTTCGGGGAGGGGACTATTATGGTTCACATTGTGGTAGCAGCTACACTGAACTTAACCCCAGCCATTGGCAAAGGCCTCAGGTGCTGTCACGCATCAGCAGCTGAACTTGGCTCCTCTGGTTGTTCCCATAGTGCACAACCTCATTTGAGAAGAGAGAGCAGAAAGAGCATCGAGCATTTAGGGAGAACAAAAGATGAGATGATCCTGGGGCCCCATTTCGCTCCATCCAGCTCTCATCTGCCTTCCAGGAATGCAAGAATTAAAGGTATTCATAAAAAGAAAGGACAGTTATTTGTATATCCATGTTCATATCAGCATTACTCACCATAACCAAAACGTAGAAAAAAAACAAATGTCCATGGATGGAAATGTGGTATATACATACAATGAAATATTAACTCCACTTTAAAAAAAAATTTTGACATGTGCTACAAAATGGATGAACTTTGACGACATCACGCTAAGTGAAATAAGCCCAAAAGGATAAATATTGTGTGATTCCACCTTTATGAGGTGCCTAGAATACCCAAATTCACAGAGATAGAAAGTAGAATAGAGGTTACCAGGGGCCGGGGGCGAGGAGGCATTAGGGAATTATTTAATGGGTATAGAGTTTCAGTTTGGGATGATGAAAAGTTTTGGAGATGATGGCTGCACAAAAATGTGAATGTATTTAATGCCACTGAACTATACACTTAAAAAATTGTTAAATGGTAAATTTTATGCATATTTTGTCACAATTTTTAAAAGGGGAGGAAAGCGTGTTTGTGCTTTTCACTGCCCCCAGGTCCTTTTCTAAAGGAAGGCTTCTGGGTGTTATTTTTGTTATGTGAGGCAGTGGTTAGTGACCAGACTACCCAGAGGCGTGCCGCTAAATGATCAACAGCTGGTTCTCCAACAAATACAAAAAAAACCTGCATGGAAATATTGAACAAGTTCAGTATAAATTTTACCGATATAAAGGATATGAGTCACACAATTTTCAAATAACAATAAAATATACAACACTATTTTAAATTCCACATACACCATTGATTTTCACAGAATGATTTCACTGACTTGTGCAAACTCATTTCCGTATCCAACATCAGTTGCAATTGATGAACAAGTATAGTTCTGACATGAATGTTGGTTGATATTTTCATTTATTTTAGTGAGTAAGACAAGTGAGAAAGACATATATTGGAATGTCACTTAGTTGTCAATGATGTAAGCAATTTTTTTGATGAATTGGATAATAGTTTTTCAATAGTGAAAAATATTTCCTCAATTTCTTGTTATTCACAATGTAACAGCTAAAGACACAACATACTTTTAAGTTTAATCTAAATTATTATTTTCTCCACCATGTTGTTATATCTAGACAATCAATAAAACAATATTTTAAGCCTCGATTTGTAGCATTTGCTGATTTGTATGGTGTAAAGACTTCCACGGTGGTTGATTTCAACCTACCAATATGAAGTCACTTGAAGGCAGAGTTAGGAAGAGGTATGCAGTAACATGCCACTGTATCGTATTTCCACATGATGTAGACACTTTGATCCATACTAGGTAGGGAAATACACTAAAATAACTAGAATGCTATGAGCTTGTAATATTTATTATGTTTTTAACATCATGTATTTAATTGTAAGTTTATATTATTTTTTTTTTAATGACTGTTTAACACCTAGCTCACAAAATGCCTAAAAATGTAACAATCGGCTCTCCCTACCTCTAATGAAATCTCAGGAAGCATAGAAATTGGAGGTTCCTGCCACATTGGTCTCATGACATCACTCTAGATTTTTCTTCTTTCTCTGTTTCCTTTGTGCTTCCTTGGATCTTGTTCTTTTGGGGTGCAGACTTCTCTGTACAATATATCTCACATATTCCATTTTCTTCTCAGTGTTTCCTTTGTGACTCTCTTAGGTATTGTCATTTGTTTCTATCTCGTTTTAGTCTCAGGGCGGTCTTGACTCTCTCTCCACTTGTTCTCCTTTCCCTGTTTCCGCTGATCAGCACACATTTTTCAGTTGCCATTGTGCATGGTTTTCACCAATAGTCCCTCTTTTCTTTTTCTAGCACAGCATATCTGGGGGCCACGGGAATCCATGTTTATCAGAGAATTATGAAGAAATCTACAGCTCGCTCAGCCTTCTGGGGTATTTTCTTACTAGTTTTCTTATGTTCGGTGCAGCATTTTTGTGAACTCAACAATCAAAAGAGAGGGGGCTACTCCATAGATGTATCTTAAGTGGGGTCCTTGGGGTGGCTGGCCATTAAATGGGATTTCGTTTGTGAGAAAATCATAGCACAGAAGGAACTGGTAGAAAAAGTTAATAAGCCCTATAATAAATGAGGCAATAAAAATAGTGAAAATTCCTAGAGGACTTATTAAGAAAATATCTTTTTTAAAAAAATTCAATGACATCTGGTCATCAAATATGTAATTCATGGACCCTTTTAAAGAGAAAAAATTGTTATAGACCTGTTTTAAAGAAAACAGTTTTTATGGATCCTCAATATTGCCTTAAATAATTTTGTTATTTAGAGTATACATATCAAGTAGGCATAAAGCCATATGCTTATAACCCTCATATAATTGTAAAAACATATGTACAAAAAATACAACTGAAACCACATAAATCAATAAGATTTTAATGAACAACATAATTTAATGTGATGAATGATGTTCTTGAAAGTAACTTGCCACCGTTGGGTTTTAATATTTGGCTTGTTGAAAAAAATTAATAAGTGAATAAATCTTGACTTTTTCATTGGCGGTAGCAGGCATCACTGTTCTTCCCAATCCCCACCAACTCTTCACTGCCACATAAACATTGCACTAGCTATTATATAAGAAAGGATGTCTTTTCTCTTATATTCTCTTACATTTGTCACTATTCCAAAACAAACAAAAGAAGAAAAAACAAAGCATATTCACTAGACAGCTCATAATGTGTTTGATATTTAATTTACAGCCTTAAAAGTGGGCTGGAGGAAAAAAAATTTACCTTTCTTTATTCTTTCTTTTCCTGTAATTGATTTTATCTCTTGAGCCTTCATTTCTGCCCAGCAACAGGAAATGTCATCAACCCAGTTCCTTTTATGGAAAATAGTCAATTCTTGATTCTTCCTCATGGAAAGTGACCTAATTTTCAGGGTCCTGTGTCTTGAAGGAAAGGTATCCCACATGCTCACTGGCATCCATCATGTTTTTGGTTTCCGAGCTATGCCATCCCCATCAGTCTTGACAGCAGTCCTTACCCCTGTGTAGTCAGGGGAAGATCAGAGACCTTTTTGGATCACACACTCTTGAGTCTCTGATCTGATCTCTGCCCCATCCTCATGGCAATAGTTTATGAAATAAATCAATGATGTGTTTAAATGTTCAACAATTGATTCTCCAGCGAGGGAAAAGCCCTGGTTTGTAGTATTTGCCAGTTTGGGTATAAAAGCTTCCACCATGGCTGATTTCAGCTCCTGGATGTGGGTTGGGAGGAGACGTCCACATCAGCTCTCAAGAACCTTTGGACATTGAAACCACTGGTTATTAATGACCAAAGCCAAGCTTTTCAGAATTTAAAATCTCTTCTCTCTTGAGAAACCCACTTCTTTCAACAGAAGCCTTGGCTTTCAAGACTTTTCTTCTTATTGTGCATCTTAAGACTCTATTTTAGAACTGGGAGCCAAGCATTTGTCTCTGTCTGCTCTCTCCTGAGGAAAGTGCATTTAGCATCTCATCCTTGTGTCTCCAGTGGTGAGAGACGGTAGTGGGTATAAGAAAGCCTGGAGAAGAAAAAACCTTGAATAATATGTCAAAATATTGTCTACTACCCACTTACAGCTTTTTTCCTTTTTCTTTTTTCTTTCTCTCTTTCTTTCTTTCTTTTCTTTCTTTCTTGCTTGCTTGCTTGCTTGCTTTCTTTCTTTCTTTCTTTCTTTCTTTCTTTCTTTCTTTCTTTCTTTCTTTCTGTCTTTTTTTGGAGTGGTTTGAAATAGCATATGTACTGCCAATAGAGGCTTCACTAAGAAACTTCTATCAGATTGGCACAAACTTGGTATGAAATTAAAGGAAAGGTAAGCTACTAGGGCCTTCAGTACTGGAAAGAGAGAGGGGAGAGGGAGACAGATGGAGGGGAGAGGGGCAGCAGGAGAATCCTTAAAGCAGAGTTACCAAAATGCAATATATTCTATACATTTCAGAAATCAATGTTTTCAGCACATGTATTTGCTAAATACAACTGTACACCTAAACCTCATCTGAAGCTGTCATAAGACTAAATCAGCGGCCTTGAAGATGGGGAGCCAGGGACTGACTCTACAGCTACTAGCGCTGGAAGGATGGGAGCCAGAGGGGGAGTCCGTGTTCAGTCGAAGCTCAGGCCTTGTCCTCAGCCCCTCCCCCTCCTTCCTGCCTCTCCTAAGAATAGTGGTATCCCCCAACCCCCAACTTCCAATCTAGTGGGAGATCCTTGCAGTGGGATTGCTGGGGTGCAGGCGCTCAAGTCCTTTGATGCCTGGATCTGAGATGCCTAAGACCTAAACCAAAAAATAAAAAGTAAGAGAATCTTAAATATCAGGACTATCTTTTGATCACTTGCAAATTGTCTTCTTTCCCCTCTCTCTCACTCTGACAGACAGTAGACTGTTTGAGGTACCTCAAAGTGTCTTTAACTTTAAACTGCGAGGAATAATTAAAAGTGAGAAGTAACAAAGACATGAGATTCCAATTAACCAAACCGCAGATTGCTTTTGGAGCCTAGGGAAACCTGGCAGCAAGCCCAGGGACTTCTTTATTTACTAGTTGTGTGCCTTGGCAAAAGTTGCTTAGCATCTCTTAGCTGTAGTTCCCTCATCTGAAAATGAAAATAATACTTACACTACAAAGTCAAAGTAAAGAGTAAGTGAAATTTTATGTAAAAGAGTGATTTGCAAACTAGAGTTCTATACAGATATTTCTATACAGATATTTGCTATTTTTCTTTTTTCTTTTTTCAGGTGAGGCAATCCTTAGTTGACTTCACAGATTGCAAGGACCTTGTCAGTTTATAATCTCTTAAATTTTTTTTTTTTTTACACCTACAGCACCTGGTCTTCCTAGGTGGTCTCCCATCCAAGTATTAACCAGGCCCGACTCTGCTTAACTTTCGAGATCAGACTATCAGATGGGATCCAGCTAGTTCAGGGCAGCATGGCCATAGACTTGCTATTGTTATTCGACATTGATTTCCTCAAAAGTAGAGACATATTAATCTTTGGAACTGCAGCATCCAGCACAGCCTGGCCTTTCTGCGCTCCTGGCTCTGCCAGTGGGGTTACACACACACACACACACACACACACACACACCCCACACCACACCACACACACCCAGAAATCTGCTCTTACTCCATGGGCCAGTGCAGGAAGAATCAGGACAGCACGCTGGCTGTGGCTCAGGCAACATCCCCATAATGCTGGGGAGGAGAGACAGAGAGGTCCTCTACAGCTGCAGGAGGCAAGAGAACTGGGGACATTCCAGCTGGTGATTTGACACGGCTCCCTGCGGCAAACACCCGACTGGCCTTGGTTGCTTTAATGACAAAAGGAGAAATAGAGCACTTATTTTTTACATGTCACCTGAGCTGATGTGGAAGAGTTAAGGCTCATCCTTCATGTTGCTGCAGACAGCCAGAGGACAGATGGCCTGTGGCCCAGGAGAGAAGGATAGATGTCTTTTTCTCCATGAAGGGTAGCTATTTGCAAACAACTAGTTCTGCTTCCCCCATGAAGAGGGCAAGATGAGATGGAGTAACAGGTATACGAACTTCTCCTCTTAGCTGGCCCACTCTTCAAATGCTCTGCACCTCTCATTCCAGGACAGGTAGCACCATTCAGCATCCTTATTGACAGAATCCACCCTGGGGGGCTATAGTAAAGGACAACAGTGCTGACTTCAACTTCCTCTCCACCTTCTACCTCTTTTCAGCTGCCTCATTTCCCCCAGGCTACCTGGGGGTATGATGTGCTTTCTTGCTGGCCCCTGGCTACCTGGCCCCTGAGCCCCAGCCCAGCCCCACCTTGCAATCAGGTGTTCTTCTCCAGGCAGAGCTTTGTGCTCCCTCTTTCCCTCACTCCATGCTCTCACCAAACTGTTACCAGTTTCCTGTCTCTATTAGGTCTCTGTTCTCTGTTTCCCAAAGGCTTGTTTAGTTTTCTCGAAAGCCTGGAGGTGAGAGAAGGCGCTGCAATTCAATACACATAGAAGTTGGAGGTGGAGCACTTCTTCAGACCACGGGCATAACTTTGTGTTGTGTTAGCACTACAGTGATTTCCAGAGAATTCTGTGGATCCCCAAGACAACCAGCACCATGACCACTCCCTGAATACAGATGGTGAGTGGTTCATTGCTGGACATTGTGCTTCTGCCACCACAGCTGGCAGGTGTAGCACGCAGGAAACTCGTATCTACAGGCCCTGTCAATCCCAGTTGAAGCTAACAAGAATCAAACAAGAATGGGTACGATCAGTCATCTGCAGAAGCAAAGCACTTCAAACAAAGTTGTAAACATGGGCCAGCAGCTCTGCCAAATATAATCTGAAGAAAAGAGCACCTCTTGAGCTGATCAAGAGACTAGAGTACCTATAGAGTGTGGGCACTTTACATCCTGAGGACTGGAACTTTTTTTAAGTGGCCTAGTTTATCATGTCATGACTGACTACCTACCTGATAGAAGAATGGTACTCTGTATGGATTCTAGAACCTAGGAGAGGGAACCAAAGAATAAATATTTTCTCAGTGTTTGTCCTATGCTGTCACATAACAGGTCACAGGATAAAATAAGAGCCCATTTATAGGACGCTTATTAAATGTTCCAGGCCCAGACATAAGTAAGCTTTATGTCCACTCTCTCATGTAATTCTTATAAGTACATTATAAGGAGGTGTATCCATCAGCCTTTTGTGAGTTTGAGTATCTGAACTTGCAAAGCTGAGAGTTGAGAACATGGTGACTCCGCCATCATATAGCCACCCCAGGGTGCCAGGCTGAAACGGATGGCCAGAGTCTCTTAAATTGTCTTGATTCCAAAAGAGATTATCTGTTCCAGCCCTTGGTTGACCCAGGCAGCTTATCAAAGTCATTCGTTACAAGATGCGAGACTCCAAATATGCAAAACCCAGATTAGAATGGTGACACGACATGGAATTCAAATGGGCCAGTCTCTGCGACAACTTGAACTGTTTCCATCACACTTGCTTTCCTTTCAAGGGCTTGTGAATAGAAACAAGGGTAACATGCTTTGAACAGCTTGTAAGGGACGAAAGAGAGCATGGGTTGGGGAATGCATTGGTAAGGATTCTAACTGCCTAGGAAAGAAGACGAGCCCCCACTCACCAAAAAAGCATCTCGATGGAAGATTCAAAACTTGGAATTATCGACATTGTAATCTTACCACAACTTATAAATATCTAAAAGGAGAGAATTACATTATCTTAACATGATACAGCTTTCAGCCTAATTTCAGTCTGAGCTGATGACTCCAAGACAACTGATTGCCCTGTGGTATGTGGGACACCCATCAGCTGCCCTCACATAGTCTACACCAGCTGGGGCTGGGAAGGGCTGGCGTCCTATTATTGCACCAAGATGAAAGTGGCTGGCTAAGTGGCTCTGGTTTGATACATAGACCCTTCCCTATAGCTCTCAAAAGTAAAGCCAGGCCCAGCAACTTTCTTTGATAGTGAAATAGTCCTACCTTCTTCCAGACATGGATATTGATCTAAGAGGTATATGTTTATCATAACTAAATGATAAAAAATGGGTATTGAAGATCAGAGGAAAATTGTAAAACAGTACATACCTATGATCTAAAAGACTGTGAAACACCTTCCAAATATATACAGATGGTGAATGAATGGGGACTCCAGGATACTGCATCAACCTGGACTTCAAGAAGATGTGGGTAGGAAGATCCAAGTCATCTTGAATCCAGGTTGAAGCAGTATCCTGGAGTTCCCACTCATTCATCCCTTCTTTCTCCTATCCTTCCACAATCAAATAGAGGAAATAAAATTGTAAAAAATGAGCAGAATCTTTATGGTATTATAGTTTCAAAATGCAGGGAGTGGTATAAAAGGACAACTATTTCTAAGGCTGTGTCTGCACACACAGGAACAGAATAGTCCCAACAACAGTTCCAACTGTCTCTTTCAATTAAACCAAGCATGGTGATCTGTCCACACCTCAGTGTGATCAGAACATCTAATCCTACCAGCTCTCCATGGCTGTATAGACAAAAAGCACCCATCAGGCTGACCAAAAGCTACAGCTAGAGTAATTCTCAGAATTGTCCTACCACAATTATTTTAAGCAGCAGTTTCAGAAGGGTGGCAATGACAGATTGAATAAAAGTTTGGATGAGTCTGTGGCCAATGAAAATAATTATAGGCAGAAAACTTTTTTTTAATTTTATATTTTTTTAGATTTTATTTTTTATGATTATTAAAGTAATATAGCTCATTGTGGAAAATACAGCAAAGCATAAAGAAAAAAAGAATCGCTAATAACCTTCCACCCACCCAGCTGTGAAGAACTTTTTCAACCTAAATGGCGGAGCTAAATTAATCTTCTATGGTCAGTAAATCTCCTAAAGAACTCTGGTGTCTGCCCTTCATTCAGTTTCTCTTTCACGGTCTCAAAGCCAATGTTGACACTTCCTAGGCTAGCTTTAGTCTCAGGCAGAATAGTGAACCTCTGCTAAGTGAATATTCAGGGTCCCCAAGGAGGCTTCTGCCCAGAAATACTCTTTTCCAATCTGCTCCCAGAATCAGAACTCAAGAGATAGCACTTGTTATTTCCGTTAAAATTAGTTAAACGTAAATGCCCATTGCCTTAAACTTATTCACACTAAAATGTAAATAAGGATTTTTTGTGTGTCTACAAGAAGGGGTCACCGCAGAACACTAGGCATCTGGGTTAGGAAGCAGGGTGCCACGGAGGACGGTCGTTCAGGAGTGAGCCAGTCTAATGTTAGGCAGCCCTTCTTGTAAGTGACTCTTAAAGCCCAAACGGCCCCTATGATAACTTTAAACGTAGCTATTATGTGAACAGATGCCACCTGAGAGATGTTTGTCCTCCAGCGAAATGGCATCTCTATCATTTGGAAAGCTGGTCTGACATACAAAAGTCAAATCACAGATACCATTTCTTTTCTACCATCTTTTCCTTTGAAAATGTTTCTCATGCTTCCCAACTGTAAAAATTAATTTAAAATAGCAGCGAGCCTAATCAGGCCAAGTTGTCCAGTTTCACGTGAGAATTTCTCATCTTTCTATAGCACATAAATCTTCTCACAGTTTGTTTTTGTGTCTAATTAGACATGGCTTTAGGGTCACTGAACCCTAAATTAGTTAAATCCCTTAAACTGTCTTTGGGAAAGAGTCATCCTGTGTGTTTATTAAATAAAATTATCTAGTGTCTTTCATATTCTTTTACAATAAACTAATTCCTTTTTTTTTTGGTTTTTTGTTTTTGTTTTTGTTTGGAATTCTTTGATGTTCCAAAATCTTCTGGCACATTTTACATGAGATTTTTTTAGGTTCTTCTTTCTTAGAAACAGGAAGTTGACAAAAAGCCCCATACATTTATTTTAGTTCCCAAAATTGGGGTAGGGATGTCCAATGGATTCTAAAAAATGGTTAAAAACCATTTAACATTGAATTTTGTCCTTACCAAAAGATTCAATGGATTTAAATTTAGTCTGAAATGTGTCCAAAACTCTCCTGGTTAGATTTGGAGGCGTCTTACATTCATTAATATTCTTGGCTCTGAAAATATGACACCTGGAAAATTGCTTTATGTCTGTTCCTTGATGGGATAAACAATCATAATAACAATGAACATCCCTGACAATAAAAACTCACTGTTTATCAAACCATTACATTCTCTCTTTTATAACAGGAATCGGCATACTACACTTTATGGGTCATATCTATCTGCCTCGTTGCCTTTAAAAAATAATTTATAGAGGTGCAATTCACATAACATAAAATTAACTGTTTTAAAGTGAACAATTCAGAGGAATTTAGTACACTCGCAGTGTTGTGCAATCACCCCCTATATCTAGTTCCAAAATATTTTCATCATTCCAAAGTAAAACCCTGTACCCATTAAGCAATTCCTCCCCATTCCCTCCTCCCCCAGCCCCTGTGTTCTGTCTCTGTGGATTTATCTATTCTGAACTTTCATAGAAATGAAATCATACAATTTGTAGCCTTTTGCATCTGGCTTCTTTCACTTAGCATAATGGGTTGGAGGTTCATTCACATTATGGCATGTGTCAGTACGTCATTCTTTTTTATGGCTTAATATTCTATTGTATATGTATACAATAATTTGTTTATCTATTGATGGACATTTGGGCTATATCAACCTTTTAACTATAATGAACAGTGCTGCTATGAATATGGGGGTACATGGACTTGTTTGAGTTCCTGTTTTCATTCTCTTAGATATAAACCTAGAAGCAAAATTGCTGGGTCATATGGTAATTCCATTTAACTTTTTAAGGATGTGCCAAAGTGTTTTCCACATTCTTACCAGCAATGTGTGAGGGTTCCAATTTCTCCACATCCTTGCCAACACTTATTATTTGCCTTTTTTTTGTTGTTGTTGTTATAGTCATCCCAGTGTCATTGCCTGTTTTTGCAAATAAAGTTTTATTGGAACATAGCCATGTCCGTTCATTTACATGTCTATGGCTGCCTTTGCTACAATGGCAGAGACTATATGGCCATAAACCTAAAATATTTACTATCTGGTACTTTAAGAAAAAGTTTGCTGAATTCTATATTAGAAGATCTGCTCTTCTTTTTCCTGTTACTTTATTTCACAGTTTCCCAAAATAAGACCAAATAATATCTTTGTGACCTTGGGTGAGTTAGCTATTTTTAGTCTTAAATTTCCTTATCTATAAAAAGAGAGGGTAGGACCAACTGATTTCCAAGTTTTCTTTTGGAACTTTAAAATAATCTGAAAAATTATAATATTTCTAAAATGAGTAATTAATTTTCAGTTTATACTTTCTTATGCAGTCTATAACCTACCTGCTCAGCTTTCTTCTGGCTTAAACTAAAGTGTCCTCCATAATTCTCCGTGATCTGTTCTTCATACAAGTAAGGAATAGTAGCTGATTCCTAGTTCACATTGTTCTTTCTCTGTACCAGGCAGCACTGCACTCCTCTCCCCGCTCTGCTGCGCAGCTATCACCAAGCAGGAGCCCTGTCTCACTCTGGCAGGACATATTAGTGTCCCCTTCCTGGCCGACACTTCAGAAGCATTATGCTATAATGGAAGAGCCTTGGAGGCCTGGGTTCTAATCCCAGCTCAGCTGTTGTTAACTGTGTGATCTCAAGCAAATTACTTAACCTCTCTGATAATCAGACTCCTGTTCTAAAAACTAGAAATTAAAAATTAAAAAAAAAAGCTATTTCATAAGATTATTCATTCCTACAGAAAATATTATTTCGAGTCCTTATATGTATCATCTCTGATCTAGTCAATGGTAATCTAGTGGCTTCAAACATAAGTACTTAGATATTTGTTTCTTTCCCCTTTGCTGTTTATTCTCTAGTCAAAGCACAGAAACTTTAGAGAAATTCCCTGCATTCTTTCTCGCCTCCAGTGCACATTATTATGTCCTCTAAGTAAAGATCATCTAATAATAGTAACACCTAACACTTCAGGGACTTACTACATGTGAGGTGCCATTTAAAGTACTTATATATTTGCTAATTTAATTTTCAAGACACAACGAAAATAAATTTTACAAATAGGGAAAAAGAGGCACAGAGAGCTAAGGAATTTGTCAATGTCACATAGCTAGCAGATTATGGAGCTGGGATTTGAACCTGGGCACCCCAGGTTGAGTCTGCAGTCTGAGCCAATCCATTAGAGGTCATGTAGTTTAACCCCTCTGAAGGATACCATGTCTTCATAGCTGTCTCTCTCTCCCCCACCCCTTCTTTGCTTTCTATTCTTCTCTCTTTTCTTCTCTCAGTTGAAGAAACTGAGACAGGATTAGATGACATGCTCAAAGTTAAACAACTTTTCGTGTGATTTGTCCTGACTCTCATTCCTGTTCCCTTCTATAACATTGTGCAACACTAGATCAATAGCATAAAAGCAAATGGCTGAAGTTAATTACTATTTTGAGTAAATCATTTATGTGGCTTTATCCTTCCAGTTGAAACAATTATTGTAAGGTATCAGATCTGATCATAAAAAAAAAAAATTTTCTTAGATACTGTTATGTTTCCTTTAGTTTAATTAATAACAACCTGAAATTCGTTCTTTGTTTTTGCTACTATTGTTTGAATTTCTGCTCCCATAAATAATGCAAATGTTGCTCAGTTTCAGTTAGCTTCCAGTGTTTTCCTTGGACTAGTTTCGGTGATGGTTTTGGGATGGAGTATTGACAGTCTTACCTGTCATCTGTGAAGCTTTGTATCCCAAAACCATAGTAGCCATGGCTTAGAGATGACCTCAATGTACAGTCCAAACAAGCCCAGGGTGCTTCATGAGTTTGGCAGTGCTGTGTCTCAGCTGCAGAGTGATCCCGAAGGTTAAGACCCCATCACATGGAGCCATCTCACCAAAACAAGCCCTCCACTGAATCATCCAGAACTTTGCCTTTGAACTGCCTGATTGAGATCACCACAGTTCAGAACCTAATTCCAGGAAGAATACTTTCTGTGTAAAGTGGGTACTCATCCCAGAAGAGATAAGAGAGCCAATAGGTGCCAATGAGAAACTGGGACCTAAGTTTACAGAGGGTGGTGTAGGCAATAAGTGAGACATTGTAGGAAGAACACTACTTACAGATAGAAGAGTTTTTCAGCTCACCTGTATTAGTCAGTGCGCTCCTCTGAGTTTTGATTTCCTCGTCTGTAAAATGGGAATAATTATCATTGCTTACCCAGGGATTAAATGAGGAAATTAGGTAAATGAGCTCAATATGAAAACTATAAAGTGTTCTAGAAATTTGATGGATTCTATTATTTCTATTTTGTACTGTATATATAAAGAAAGTAAAGTTTTTCATTGGAATAAAAGTTTCACTAGAATATATAACAGTGATTTCAACTAATATGTACCTGAAAGAATGATGCAGTTCATTATGAGACTTCTACTGCATTTTTAAACCTGGGGAAAGAGAGACAGTTTTGCAAACATCACAAAATAACAAAAACACGGCAAGGTAGTGTTAGACAGGGGCACATCAAGGAGGGTGAGGCAGGTGAAATGTGCAGCTTGTGTGTGCACAAGGGGCCAGGCACAGTCACTGGTCTGCCACCCAGGGTAAGGGGAACTCAACGCCAAGGCAAATGTTAGAGACTGCTATGGACTCAATTGTGTCCCCCAAATGAATATGCGATGCTCTAACCCTCAATGTGACGATAATTGGAAATAGAGCCTTTAGGAGGTAATTAAGGTTAAATGAGGGAATGAAGGTGGGGCCCTAATCTAGTAGGATTGGTGGCTTTATAAAAAAAAGAGATCCTTTTCTCTCCCTCTCATTCTCTCTCTCTCTCTCTCTCTCCTTTCTCCCTGCTTTCCCCTCAGAGGAAAGACCATGTGAGGACAAAATAGCCATATGCAAACCAGGAAGAGAGCTTTCACCAGAAACTGAAACCTGCTGGAACCTTAATCTTGGACTTTCCAGCCTCCAAAACTATGAGAAAATAATTTCTGTTGTTTAAGCCAGCCAACCTGTGATATTTTGTTATGGCAGCTGAGAAGACTAAGAGAGTGACAAGTTGTCATTTTTTACAGCTAAAAAGAAGATCAAGTTGTCTCTGAAATATATTCATCTTTGCAGCTTCTACCCATATACCCAATGAAAATGAGAAAAACACAATTCCAGTGGGAAAGTCTTATTGGGTGCTCTTTTATCTCAAGAAGATAATGCAGTAGTCTATTCAGCAATTCTCATCAGAATCAGTCTGCTCTTCTAAGACTGAATCAAAATTATCAGATGTCAGGATTACAAAAGATCTTAAGGGTTTGGTCTAGTCATCCACCCGAGTTTCAATTTCATTCCTACAGTGGAGCAGCTAAAAACACACATATTGGATTTTGACCACCTGAGAGTACATCCTGGCTCTCGTATTTCTTGGTTGTGAAAATCTGAGAAACTTTAAAAATATCTCCAAATCCCAGTTTTCTCATCTATAAAATGGGAAGAATAATAATAATAGCATCTATCTTGAGCTCATTGTAAAGAGGAAATGAAATAATGTAGCCCAGTGTGGTGTCTGGCACCCAGTAAGTGCTCAGTTAATATTAACTATTACTATCGATATTTGAAATGTCTGATATAAAATACAAAATACTCTGCAATCAAGTTAAAGTGAGACCTTCTATTGGGGAGTCAACCTTTAGCGCTCTATACCCACAAATTAGCTATCTATTGATCTATAAAGCCAATTAACTAAATATTTATCAATTAGAGTGAGAGGAAGGGACAGTATCAGAAGAGAATGACAATAAAATTCATTTACAGAAATCCAATTCAGTAAATCCTTTCACTCAAGACAAGCAAAGCCATTGTCCAAATGATACAGAAAAGTATTATTTCTGCAAATGTGCTTACTGATCCACAAAATGAATCAGGTATCCTTACTCATGAAGTGTATGCAGGGAGTGTCAACAGAGAGGCTTGCATGGGACAGGCCTTTTCCCAAATGGAATATGAGTGACCCTGGGGGATGCAGAGGGCACACAAAGCCACAGGAAAAAAATATGGCCCAGCTTCCCGGAGCAGCAATTTTATGATGCAGGATGCATATATAGTTGCATGATTTTTTTCCTTAAAGACAAAATATGATACTTCAAAGAACTTTCTGGTGTGCCAATTTCTGTTTCCAGTTGCGCTTCCAGTTTGGCAGGGGCTGTGAACTCTGCTCTGCCAGGGAGGGCTCTGGGGGAAGAGCTGGGGACTCTGTGGGGTTGGAGGAAGACCCCAGAGCAGGAGGCAGCTCCCCCACCTGCCACTGCTGTCCAGGATTATCCCCGCAGCCTCCCAGTCACTTTCTCCTTTCCTGCACAGTGCTCTTTGTAAACCACAGTAACACGGCCCATCCTCCCTGAGGACACACTTAATACCACCCTCTAACCTATGGGGTGAAGTCACATTTCTTTAACTTGACGCAAGACTCTTCACAGCCTGACTCCCGACTGTCTTTTAAACCTTTGATATCACGTGACTTTCTCATACCACACTCCCTCCCACCTCAGCCACTGCTCTCCATCACGCTTCACCTGTGCCGTCCCTCTCTGTCTTGTCACCCCTCGCCCCTTCCCTGGCTCACCTCTGCGATCGCATTCAAAGTCCAGACCTGTGCGATGCTCTCCCTACCTCCTGCCCCCAGGATGCTCCGCACAGCAAGGCTTTCTTCGCTAAATACTGTCAGTGTTTAACTACTAGCATTACCTGGCTATTTAAATTAGTATTTAACTGGTGTCAGGACATGCTGACTAATTTTGTTCTCATTCACTTTTCTAGTTCGCAGAGAAAGTTTCTTCACGAAGTTAAACTGCTCTTTGGAAATGAAATCTCAGCAGATTTTCTTATTTCCAAACAGAATTAGAACAGGAAGTGAGAATCTAAAGTGTTTTCTACTGTGACAAAAGTCACATTGTGAAACCAAAGTGTCCTCATCTCTTAGGCAACTCCAGTTTCCTCAGGGGCAGAACGATGTCCCAGGGCTCCCAGTTGAGATTCCCTTGAAACTTGCTTCAAGTTTATTTCACTCTCCAAACGTCATAGGGTTTTGAATGCCAAATAAAGCTCCTTAGACTCCAGGTCAGATCGTGGGAAGACAGGGGCTGCGGAGGACCAGGCTGGGGGCCAGATGCAGCTTAGAGGACACAAAAGTGTTTCCTCCATAAAAAGAAAAAAGAAAATCCTTTTGTGGAGGAAGTCCAGTGTCCCCAGGCAGGTTCTAACTTCACGAAACAGCTGAGCTCAGCTCTGCCAGCCTCTCCCAGAAAGAGGGAGACGAGAGGTGCCTATTTTCTCTACACAACAGGGCAGAGAGAATTAACAATGAAGTATATTCGCCTTCTAAATAACAAACCAATCTCTATTCACTTTTATCTCAATTTATCAGTCAAAACCAAAATTTCAGTCACAACTTCACCAATTCCCAAATGCTGCTGCCGCTTCTGGTTTTGTCTGATCTTGTTCATTTGTTTTGTCGTCGTTTCGTTCTTCCCACAGTTGGCAGTGGACGACGATCAATAAAGGAATTAACACAGAAAAAGAAATTAACAATCTATCCTGGTAACACAGGAGTGTGCCAAAGCCAGCAGAGAGAAAGGCTGTGAGAAGTAGAGTTGTTTTCTCTCGTTCTTATAAATATGCTAATACTTTGTCCTGTTCCGAACTCTAGAACAGCTAGTTTGTTTTGCTGTTTTTGTTTTGTCATTCACCCATTTATCTAACAGTTACTGAGCTATTATCGTATTGAAAGTCATCCTTTAACACAACTTCAGTGGTTTTTAAACTTTTGTTCAACACAGTCACCCCAAGACGTGCTAAAATACAGATGGTTGGACCAGGACCCCTAGTTTCCAATTGTGTAGCAATGAGGTGAGGCCCTGGAATTTGCATTTCTTAAAAATTTCCCAGGTGGTGCAACTGTTACTAGCCCTAGGAGCACACTCCGAGAAGCACTTCATGAATGTACCTACCACTAAATCCCTAAAATGCCCAGAACTTAGAAGATACTCAGTAAATAGTCATTAAACTGAATTGAAGCTCCTTTGAGAAAATCCTGGACTGAGATAACAGATAACAGGCTAGTGCAAATATTTACACGTTTTTCCAGCTGAGAAAGAGACGCAAATGTGCAAGAACAACTTTAGAGAGGGGGGGACTCTCATTTATAGATCAAATATTCAGTTGAGAACAAAGTATTTCGCAGCTGACTTATTAGTGAGCTGACATAGGTGTAAACATCTTGGGGATTATTACAAAAAAACAGGAAAATTATTTTATCATCTTTACCACCTGGCCCTGCAGTGACCTCCTTTCCTCTTTTCTGCTCTCCCCACCCCTTGTCCCGACCCGCTTCTCCTCCATCTCTACAAGGCTATCAGTTAAGATGTGTACAAATACTCTGAGTTCTTTGGAAGAGAGAAACTGTATTGTTGCCAAGTGAAATAAATAATTTCTCTCTGTTCTTTAAGAAGGTAGACAGGGCAATATTATCATTCCAAAGAAATTTTGTTTTCTTTATAACATCTTGTTTATCAAACTTTAGAGTAAACATTTTTGTTCACTGATGTATCCCAAATGTCTGGAACGGTGCCTGGTACATAGGACGTGCTCATTAAATATATGTTGACTGATTTAATTCTATATTTGTTACATGCCAGGTTCTATTTATATCCCTATTAAATCAAGTTGTAAAATCTCCCTGTTCAAAACTTCCACATCTTTTTGATGTTTTATCTCCCTGATCTATTAGTTTCTGAAAGTGCGATTTTTAAATCTCCCATTCTGATCATGGCATTTGTCAATTTTTCCATTTGATTCTGATCCTTTTTATTTTATCGATTTCAAGGCTCTGTTGTTAGGCCTATGAGTCAGGATTCTAAAGTGCAAGTAACGAAAATTGACCTTGGCCTGCTTAAGCAGAAAAAGTACCTCCCAGAATTTTTGGGAGACTTGAAACACTGGGATCAGCACTACCCTGCCAAGAGTTGCACATGTAGCACAGAAGTCACATGAGGAAGCCATTACTTTCACTGCAAAGCTATAGGTGTTGCTCCCTAATGCCCTGAGTATCTCACAGCAACTGCTGCCGTTATCAGCATAGCCAAAATGCTACCCTCGGAGTTCAGCCTTCCAGGAGCCCCCAGCCTGTTGAAGGATTTTGTGGTCTCTGCTTTTCCATGTCACTAGCTCTCAAACCAACTGAGGCAAAGTTGTGTCCATTGGCGGAGTCTAGGTCATGTGACTGGCCTTCGGGGCCAAGGAGGTGGAGAAAATAACAGTGGGGCACTTTGAGCTTCTATAGTGGAAGGTAGGGAATTCTTTAAAATAGGAAGTAAGTTAGAATGCTGGACATGACGAATATCTGCTCCAGATAAATATAAATTCATGATTATTATACCTTCTTGATATGTTGGTCCTGTGCTTTGATATTTTTGCTGTGAGATATTACCTTCCTGAGCTGTGTTTTTCCATGAGTCCTACAGGGCTAACATTAGCCAAGGGAAGGGTTAGAGCTGGCCTTCACAGCATTGGACAGGAGGCCCTATTCTGGCCTGGATTCCACTCTGTCTCGCTCTGCTTCAAGCCCATAGGGCTGGGGAAAAGGCTTTCCTTCAGGGAAGAGCTTTTTTTTCTCTTGTTCTAGACTTCCCACACCTGTAGGCAAGTCCAGTTCACCTCCTAGCAGCAGTCCCCAACCTTTTTGGCACCAGGGACCAATGCTCCTATGAGAATCTAATGCCCGATGATCTGAGGCGGAGCCGAGGTGGTGATGCTAGCGCTGGGGAGCAGCTGCAAATACATACAGATGAAGCTTCACTTGCTCGCCTGTCGCTAGCCTCCTGCTGTGCAGCCCAGTTCCAAATAGGCCATGGGCCGGAATCGGTCCGTGGCCCGCGGGCTGGAGACTCCTGTCTTAGAGGACAGGGGCTCCAGGTAAAGAAAATACTGGCTCTTTCAAGGACCAGGGTCCCTTAAAGTGTAGAAATCTACCTACTGTCCACTTCTTGATTTCTCTAAGAAGCAAAGTTTGGCCTGAGGGGAGAGGGAAGTCCATTTCTGAGAGAAATGAACAGAAAAGTGGAAAGTGGTCTTTGATTCAACTCTAAGGCTAGAATCTACTTATACCAACTATAATCCAGGTGCATAGACTTTAAAAATGATCACCCACTTAAAACATAAAAAAAAAAAATTAGAGAGAAATAGAGCAAACATTATCTTCAGCCTCTCAGTCTAAGAAATAAAGCATCGCAGTCTCAACTGTGCCCTGTGTGGTCCTCCCTGATCACCCCTCCTCCTCCCCAGAAGTCACCACCATCCTAGAAATATTTTTTATCATTTTCATGTGCGTTTTAAGATTTGATGTTAATGATAGCATACATATGCATTGTTCTGCAACTTGATTTTTTCACCTAGCATTATATTTGGGGATTAATCAATATTGGTAAATGTAGCTTTGGTCCATTCATCTTAACTAAGCACCCCTTGGTACAGATACATCACGATTTTTTTCATTCCCCTTTTGATGGTCATTTAAGTGGTTTCTAATAATTTGCTATTATAGGTAATGCTATTAAAATAGTCTTGCTTCTATTTCTTTGTAAATGTGTAGAAAAAATCTCAGAAAATGAATTACTTGGTTTGAAGACATACACATCTTTAATTTTACCAGCAATAACTGAGTTAGAGGCTATACCAGTTTACACTCTCACCAGTAGTTTGTTTCCACAGCTCCATTAGTCTATGACATTTGTAATTGTCAGCCTGCTTTTATTTTTCTCCAATCTAACAAATGCAAAGTATTACATCACTATGGTTTTAATTTGTATTTCTCTAATTATCTTTTGGATACATATCTCTGGTGAGGTTGAGCATCTTTGCATATATTCTTTTGTCATCCTGAGTTTCTCTTTCCTGAATTGCCTATTCATATCATTTGTCCATTTTCCACTGGCTATTTTATATTTTTAAAGTTGATTAGTAGGGATTCTTTATATATGTCAGATCATCCTTCTTAACCATAGGCATTACAAAGAGATTCTCCTAGTCTGTTTCTTATTATTTTGCTTTATTTACAATATCTTTTGATGGGCAAAAGACTTTTTTTTCCTTAATATAGTCATATATGTAAGAAATTTGGAAGGAACACAAAAGATTATTGAGTGTTCTCAGTGGAAAGTCATGTACTGTTTAGGGCATATCCTTCCAGGTTATTGGATATTAGCTGCTCATTGTCACAAACTATTTACAGCTTTAAGATACTGATGGCAATGCAAAATAATTGTCTCTAGACATGAAAATAAATTCTGTCTGCTGGCAGTTTGATTGATTCCTTCTGCCCACACCCCTGAATCCTCTTCCCCCATCCTATCTATGGAGAAAGCCAGCTTGACGTCCATTTATAAATTTATTTCAACATTCCTTTATTCCATGTAAATCTGTGGTTCTCTGCTTTCTCCTTTTAATGGTTGTAACATCCACCTGATTCCCTCATTAATAATGAAGTAAACAAAATCTTTGATACATATTCATTTTATATCTGTATGAGAATCATGATTTTAACTTTCCTGAAAATTCTCTTTAACAAATGTATGAATCTTTTCCTTCTTTGTTTTTGAGTCTTAAGAAATTATTCCATTCCCTAAGCTCATAGTCTCTTATATATCTTTCAGCCCTATTAAAGTTTTACTTTTATTATTTAAGCTGTTTGCAATAGATTTTTGCTTATGGTGTGAAATGGTGACGTAATTTAATTTTCCCCCCTATGGAGAGCCAGTTTTCCCAGAACCACTTATGAAACCGTCCAACTTTTCCCTACTCCTTGGTAATTCTCTGCTGTGCATCGGTCTATTTCAGAGTCCCCATTCTGTTTCAGTGGTCTCCTTTTCCCACTTTTGTACCAATGTCATGTTGTCATAATTCTTATAGCAATATATGAAGTCCTAACATCTGGTAAGATGAATCTCCTTTGTGTTCTTTGTATTTAAAATTACCATGGCTGTTCTTGGCCCTTTGTCTGTATCAATTTTAGAATCAGCTTACGAAAATATGCAAAATACCCATTGGGATTTTCATCTAAATTCTATTAGATTCAAGATTACTTTGTAGGAGAATTGACTTCTTTAGGATTTTATGTCTTCTCATCCACAAACATGGTAGATATCTCCATTTATTTAGATTTCTTAAAATATTTTTCCCATAGACTTTTATAATTTCCTCCACACAAGTCTTGCACATCATTTGTTAATTTAATGCCTAGGTACCTTGGGGTTTTGTCGATGTTATGAACGGTATTTCTCAGATGTTTATTTTTGGTGTATAGTCATGTAATTGATTTTTGATATATTGATATTATATCCAGCAATCCACATATGTTCTTAAAGTTAGAATTTTAACATGTGACCCTTTGGCCATTTCTTAGTCTTTCTTGGACACAAGAGACTCATTTCTGTTTTTAAAACTTCCTGTAGAAGATTTTTCAACTTAATACTCTGTGGAGTGTCAGGCACATTGCAAACACATTTAATAAATACTAGTTAAATTAATAGTGGCCAAAAGAAGCCATCTTCATTTGAAGAATTGTACATTTCTCTACGATCCACAAATCCCATATGTAAGCATGAGAATATGATATATGCATCTCCTGCCTTCCAATTTTAATATGTAAAATCTAGTTAAAATAAATACTGAGAGCAGTCCTAAAAAAAGGAGGAAGAAATGGAATATCACAAACTGATATCTAGTGGAGGTGAAGAGAGGGCACTGTTGCTAGGTAACTGACTTCCTTCCCAACAGTGGCTGACCTCTGTTCTATAAAGTCCTCCATCCTTTCCTCCTCTCCCTCATTCTCCTTTTCTCACCTGATAGAATCAAGAGTGGGGAGTGAGAGGTTTACTGATCAAATCTCATGTCTGGGACAAAGTTACAATGGTTTCTAAAATGCACATTACATATCAAGATCTATTTTCCCCTTTGGAGAAGACATGCTGGCATTAATTTGGGGTGTGATATCATTTCAGTTTCTGTGATCATAGGCCTGGATCCGTGAGATCTGAAAGAGACCCCAGAGATGTAGGGGCCATGGTTTTCAAACATTGTCCTCTGATGAGGAACTTATAACAGAATTTTTAATCTAATGGGGGCTTCGGGGTATGAAAGATGGGTTCTGCTTTGATATTTGAAATGATGTGGAATATGCTCATACATATTGAGAAGTACGGGCTGGAGGCAGCTGAACTGTCTGAAGAGGAGACCAACATCTAGAGGTCATCAGCTCTATGTGAGTGGAGATTAAAGTCAGGGCAGTAGGTGAATCACCGCAGAAACTTCATAGATGAGAAGAGAAGAGGCCGGGCATGAAGCTCTGAAAAATACCACCTCTTAGAAGAAGACATGCCTGCCAAGGATGCCTACAAGGAGCAGCTGGAGAGGTAGGAAGTGAAGGAGGAGAGGTAGGGGTGAGGATTGGAACCAAGCAGTGTTTTGACGAGGAAACGGGAAAGGTGCAAGTGCCAAGGACAAGTAAGAAAGATCAGAAGAGAGTGGACCTATCACAAATTGGCCACAGGCAACCAAGGTGAGTCAATGAGTTCTGTGCTGGTGCTTTGTGTACCTGGAATGAAGAGACCCTGAACTGGCTCATCTGGTCAAGCCACTTAACTTCTATGGGGCTCTGCTTGCTTATCTTATAAATTGGGCATGGTAACAACTTCCTTCAGGACTGTTCTAAGGATTACTAAACAGATGCTTGGTGTGTTGATGATGTCTCTGTCTCTCACTCCATCTTTTGCACTTCCTCACCCATATCTCACCATCAGAGCTCTTTTGACAATCTCCTGCCTCCCATATTATCTGACCTCTCTGCAAATTCCTTTGTATTTAAGTTTTCTGTGAAGATCTTCTGATGGGAGCACGTCAGGAGAGCACTGAACTGCTTCTCCTATCCTGTGCTCCCCAACCCTCCTGAAGAAGCACAGTCCCATCCTCACCTCAAACTTCAGTCACGCCTTCTGACCATGACGTGCATTCCCTGGAAGATAGGGGAACAAATGAGGTAAATGTCTCCTTTGCAACATACTGTCCTTTGAATGATTCTAAGTGGAGATGTTCAAGTGACCCTTCTGATATCTCCACCAAAAGGATGTATGGTTGCTAGGAAACGAACAATAGGCATTAACTACATCTAGCTTGAAAATGCTCTCAACCTAAAGCACTATAATTATATTCAGAAGAATTTTTAGCTACCGTTTCATTGTCATCTTTCAAAAATTTAATTTGACAATTATTTATTAAACTCATGTGTACAAAAAACATGCAAAGCACAAATCCTATCATGTCACTCTTCAACTCAAAAACTTCCGTGCCCTCTCATCCACAAAAGAAAGTCAGGACTGCTTAATCTGATTGACAAAGCCAGCCTTCTTACAACTAACGCCTTACTCCCACCTCACGTGGTTGCTACTCTCTCTCCCCTCTCAATGTCTTGGGTCTTCCGAAATCCCATCCTGCTCTTGCCTGTATAAGGTCTTGCCACTCTTCAAAGCCTAATTTAAAGGATACTGTTAAGTCCAGACAGAATGAATTGCTCATTCCTGGTCACTGACGATTTCAGGTATGTATGTGAGTCGTCCTGTGAGTTAGGTATATCAACAAAGATTTTGTCAGTACTGAGCACAGCTGGTTTGCCTTCTTTCTTTATAGGCTACAGTTGATAAGTGTTCTATGCCTGCCTCTATCAAAAGGATTTCCTGTGGGTGACAAAACTGTAGCAACTGGTAATTCTTTTATTTCACAAATTATGGTCCTGACAATAAACACAGAGTGGAAAAAAATTTTAATTCAAAAAGCAGCTAGTAATTATCCTAGAGTGGTTTTTTAAAAATTATATATGCTCTGTTGCCCAATCATGCTTAACATAGCAATGGGAGGCATCTTCCTATATTCAGGCTTTATTCAAATTTTATTAAATTTGGATGTTCCTAGAAGGCTTCTACTCAAGAGAGAACAAGCTCTTGGAATCAAAAAGTTCATTCCTAGGGGAAAAAATGGCTTCTCCACATAAACAGCCTGCCAGCTATCAGCCATCAGACCTGGATTATTAAGATAGCCAATTTTTATTTTTCTTTTGATACATGCTTAAAATTCTCTTTAAACCTCTGTACATAATTAAGCCCCAGTTTATGCAGCCCCTGCATTTTACCTGCTGCCATCACAACAAATGTATCTAATGATGCAATAGCTCTTTGAAATGTCTTCACTTTGCCTTCCTTGTCTATGTTCCCTTGAGCTGGGGTGCAGTTCCCAGCACAATCCTAAATCATAATCTATTGTGTTGCCAGAGTCTAGTGAGAAAAGCAAAACCAATTTGAGTATTATGGAGGGAATTTATTATATGTGATGAAAGAGTGAAGAAGCCAGAGATTAGCCACAGCTGGAAACTACTAAGGCTGGAAGGGCAAAGTGGGCAGAGGGTGTTAATGGAACCCAGGATTTGGCATCACCTGCTAGATGCTGATGCTGGAGGAGAAAATGTTACTGTCCAAGGTAGAAGGAGAGAAAGAAAAGTACCACAGCTTCTGCCTATCTCCTTAATCCAACCTTCCAGCAGCTTCCACATGGCCAATCAAGCTTCCATCAAGCCAGAGAGCAAAGAACCTGATAAAGTGTAGTTCCTTGAAATAGCAAATAGCAGCAGGGCAGAGGCAGAGAATGGATCTGACAGCAAAAGGAACATAATTCTCACCTTTGAGCCCCAGAGATGAAACTCTGTCATACCAAGTGTTGCCCACTTCTAACCTGGGTCTACTCACAGACCTCCTCAGAGTCCTATGCGGACAAGCCCTGGCTAATCGGATACCATGAAATATGCCTCTCTCTTCTCCAGGATGCTGGCCAACTTTTGGGTAATACCAATCTAATTCAGTTCTGTTTTATTTTTCTAATTAAGTTTTAAAAATAATTTTCTAAGGGAGAAATTAATATCATACATTATAATCATGTCTCATATTTACATTTCAAATGGTTTTCCATTTCTCTCCAATTAATATCATTTTTTCAACATTTAATATTCAAATACCTGCACATAAAAACACATCTCAGTCCTATTTTTGCCACATTTATTCCCTAGGGGTTTTTCTTGGTTTGGTTCTGTTTAGCACAACTTTCAAGTAGCACATTGGGAGCTCCAGGCGGATTTAAATGATCTCCTTTAAATTAGAAGGAAACTCTCAGTGCACTCAGGGTTCCTCTGCTAGAGTGAGCCCAGTCATCTGAAAGTCATTTAACCAAAACATTTAACGCGTACTCCTGGGAAATTCTATACATGCTGGGAAGATCTGAACCATGCAGTGCAATAGGAATCTGCTAAAAAGCGCCTACAATAAGGGGAAGCAACATTTTTTTAAAAACTATATTTCTATTCACAATTAAATAGGACTATTAAAACCACATATTAACTTTTGGAAACTATAATCTTCAGAAACTCTTATCTATGTTTAAACCGCAATATACAGCCCCTTTACTATTTTACATCCATCTTTTCAAAAAAGTAGTCATTATAGAATATTTGGAAAATAAGGAAAAGTATAATAACTAAAATTTGTGAAAAACGCATAACTTCAATATCCAAAGATAACCTTTGTTAATATTTCAATTCATGTCGTGTGTGTGTGCGTGTGTGTGTGTAAAACAAACTTGTGGACATACCACACAGTTTTATGTCCTGATTTTTATCATTTACCATTTTATTTTGAGGATTTCCCCACACTATAATTTTCCACTTTAAAAAATCATTTTAATTGGATCATAATATTCTATTTTATGACTGTATTGTAATTTATTAAATAATTTCCTTTTTGTTAGACATTTAGGAACCACATTGCTACTTATACCTTGGCAACCCAATATGAAAAGACTGGTTTTTAGTCTATAAAAAGGAAGTAACATTATCCTGACAGTAGCTGGCATTTCCTCTTCCCAGCCTCTGGTTATCTCTGTTAGCTGTCTTTGGTTTCACGTTAACTGCATGTGTTATGCTGAAGAGTGGAAGTGAATAGAACTCAACCAAGGGAGTGGCGATGGATAATTATTAAAGTGATGCTTTGGAAGAAGATAAGTCTTGTTCTTGTTTATAAATTGCAAGTCACCGCTGACATAATTTTTAAGGGTACATATATTTTTAGATGCTTAGAAATCTCTCATAAGTGAGTCATCAATTTTGAATACCAGAGAAGGGTATGGTTAAGTGCCTGATTTGACCCATTTGGTGTGCCTATGGGTTTTCTTGTTCCTGTTGTATTTTTCTAGCAGGCATCAATGATTTGGAGTAGAATTGGCCCAGAGTGGTCCTTACAGCACTAAAAGCTGTCTTATTAAACTTTTACATGTTGCTATATTTACACTCTACCACATATACTTACATATATATGAAAATAATAATTATAACAAAAACATTATAAGATTGTTGAAGACTAAATGAGATGATACATGAAGAATTCGGCTCAATGACTGACTAATTCCAGGAGCATAATACGCTATTAGTATCTTCATTATTATCTTTATTTGAATAGGGCTTATAGCTTACAAAGACTTTCATGTACATTTGCATTTTCATTGCCACAACAACTCAGAGAAGTAGGCAAGGATGGGGATTCTTATTGTCTCAAGGTGCTTGCTTCCCACAACTCACGATGGTGACCTGCCAGTTTTCTGATGGCCAGTTATATGGTCATGCTGTACTGAATTATTATAAACTATGACTTTGGCAAAAGTTGATAGAACAAGGCATGGCAAACTCCTTCCTATTCTATCAGAGACATGAAATTTATTTAAAACACTATCAGTGTTTAACCATTGCCAATAATAATAATAAATAATAATAATAATAATACCACTGTACCCACTAATCTGGGGTTAATATTATGAACACAGAGGAATATAAAGCAGTCAAAACTATGTGTCTTTTTAGGAGTGAAACTTAGATTGAAAAGTATTCTGACAAGACTTTTCTAAACAGGGCCCTTCCTAATTGAATATAACAATCTAAGCATCATTCCTTTGGAGCGTTTAACATGATCATTTAACATTCCCTCTCTTCCACTGGAGCTGCTTACAGCCAAGGAATCGTTCAAACTGTTCCTAAAACAGGTCACTCTTTTTGAATACCCATCTGGAGGCCAGAAGTAGGAGGAGGGAAGTTACATTTGGGGAAAGAAATCCAAGGGGATAGCCATGATTCAGTAAGGGATTGGCTCAAAAGTTGCATTCCAGGTCAAGGTCATGGCTCCCCGCATACACTGAAGAGCTCAGGGGCCTCAGAGTCAATAGCTTGGCACTTATGAATACTCCAGGTCAAGCTTAGTTTTTATACAGTTCATCAGTTTGTTTTCAAAGGGCTGTCCCAAAGTCAGCAGGGTTAATCAATTCTAATCACTAAGCAATCAAATAGCCAGCAAAGGCCTCCCAGGAGGAGGATGAAGGCAGAAAGCAGGACACACCATTTGACTGTCCTAATCATTGAAGAACCAATTATGAGAGAACCAATCGTTTCAGTCTTCTGACTCAACATGTGTACCCCTCATTTTCCAAATATCTTAATAGACTCAAATGAAAAGCAATCTCTTTAAATTCATTAAGTACTGGGATAGGTAATGTACATCAGCAAGACATACCTTTTCTAAATTAGCAGGATTGGCAAGGAATGAAATAGGGAGGTTGGTTGATCAGTGACTCAGATTTCCCAGCCTGGTGGAGAACTTGTCAGGTAACACAGAGAGTCAGAAATAGAAGTGATATTTGGATGGTGTTAAATTATGTTTTGCTTTACCCAAGAGACTATCTGGATGTCAGTTGCCTACTACAGATCACCACACAAGCACAGATATAACATAAAGCAGTAACTAGGTTTGTATAATCCAAACAGCTGCTTAAAGTCTCCTTTTGCTAAAAACAGAGCATTTGATAAATTCTTGACTTGTCTTGGAATTTTTGTCTCAGAATACAGAGGAAGCAAGGAAGGCAGCTAAAGCACTAGATTCAATTCTGATGAGCCAGAAGGAATGTGTAGGTGATATGGAAGGGTGGGGTCCTGGACAATTAAGCAAGTGGTTCACCTTAACCCTTACTGACTTAAAAAAAGAAGATATCAAAAAGTTTATCAAAAAGGTATATACAATGAATGATGTCTGTGATTTGCTTACAATTATCTAGTGGCAGCAGGAAATGGGTGATGGATGATAGGTGGGAGTATAGAAAGATCGGGATGAGTTGGTAATTGTTGAAACTAAGTGATAAAACTAGGTGATAATTGTTGAAAATAGGATTCATTATCCTATTGTGTGTGTTTGACATTTACCATAATAATAAGTGAACAAAATAAAACAAGAGAAAATAACATATGACTCATCCCAAGGTTAAACAAACAACCTCTAAAAGGAAGAATGACTTAAAGATATGATGAGCTTTCAAAAATGAAACAGTTTATTCATAGAGGCACAAACAATCCCATGTAGAGATAAAGTGTGTGTGAATTTGGAGTACGGTGTGGGGAGGCAGCATCTAAAGCAGTGTGACTCAACCGGGGGTCACTTGGAAATTTGTGGGGGCATTTTTGCTTGTCATGAACCCTGGCAGCAATGGTGGTTCTCAGTGGTGGAAGGCCAGGGATACTAAAACTCCTTTCATCCAAGGACTGTAGAATTGCCCCCTCCCAAGCCAGTAGCACCCCCACTGAACAGCATTAATGTGAAGAAACCGAAGTGCCAAAGTGGCCACTGAGGGAGCTCTTCCATTAATCTGATTTTAAAAGCACGTGGCCCATGAATGGGAAGGATAAATAGTAAAGCATGAATAATGATAAAGACACACATGCAGTTGTAAGAAGTGGGTCAAGAAAGCCAAAGACTGAATGATTAGAGGCTTGCCAGGATTCCAAAGTCAACACAATGTTGAGATACAATAAGAATAAAGCATTGGTAGGTTTCAGAAAGAAGGGAGAATTTTCTATAATCTAAAAAGGTAAAACTGTGGCTAAAGAGAAATTGCTAAATGGTAAGAGGGTAAATAATGAGAAAGTACCACCAAGAATTTATGCACAGACCTCAATGAGATTGTGCTAAAACCACTTACCCTGGAAGATTCAACCCTTGCCTTAGGCTCTTGGGCAGAAACGATCTTGCCCATGCGCCCCCTATCCCCCTAATCTAAGAAACCTCAAGGCCGTGGTTCTATCAGTGCATGAGCAAGCCTCACCTCTGAAAATAGTATTCCTGTTCTCACTATTGATCAGGTACTAATTTCAAGGAGCTCATCATCTGCTTCGGAAAAACAAAACACACTGAAACAAGTTTGAAGATGTCAAAAGACACCGTAAGATTTAGTCCTGAATGTGCTGCACATATGGTTAACAGCATAAGTCAACAAAAGGAAGAATAGCTGTGAGTCAGCATGGAATGTTTTGTGAGACAAAAGGGATGTGACCCTGATCTTAAAAGAGGAGCAGTTTTTGAATAACCCTAGAGAAAAGAAGAGGGCACAGTGTAAAGTGCAGAATTGGGGGGAGAAAAGAAAATGAACAAAGGCCTCATTCTTTGACCCCATCTTGACCGAGGACTTCAACACTAATGACTTTCCTAGCTGGCACGTGCTTGGACTCTGGCCTTCTTATCTCAGCCTTTGAATATTCTGGGCTCTTGACTTTGTGGTACACCTTCCTGTGACTCATTGCTGCTCAGGCTTTGGGTTTCCACGCACTCTGGCTTCAGAATCCTCAGATCTCTTTTGGCCAAATGCCACCACTGCCTTGGCCTAATGCAAGGAAGTGTCACTGGCCACCCCTGGGCAAACGACCCACACACATTCCTAAGAAAGGAATGAAGACAACCATTCTACATGGAGAGGGAACCAAATTCACAGTCTTTGGGTGCTTTCATGTAATCAAATCCAAGGGAAATTTTGTCCAAAACCCTTCTCTTTTTCTCCCTATGCTTTGACAGATTCCTTTTTATTTGTTCATTTTTTATTTTCTAAAAATTGGTATCAAACCTGACAGAGAAATTCACTTAGATGCATCATGAATGATAGACTGAAATGTTTTTGAATACCGTTTACTAAAATGTTGGTAACTGAATCAGTAGCAGTTTGGTATCTGGAATCAGCTTTAAAAGAATTGATCCATCAGCTCCACCAAAAGTCAATAAATCTGTGATTCATGACACAAACTGTGACCAAAACAAACCTGCTGTGTAATTCATGTATCTGTTGGGGCTGTAATACTCATGATAGCCTGAAATAAATTATTGTGTTCCTTGTAAATGTGGCTTTTAAAAACTACATATCATATATCTTTTTTAATCTTAATTTATTACCATTCACATTCCTGTAATTATGGAAAAAAAATTTTCTTCTAAAAATTAGAAACTATATTTCTTAGTAAAATACCAGGTAAACGCAAATTAGGACGATGGTTGGCTATAATAATAAAAATGCATTAAGATGCAGTACCCATGGAGTCAGATGAGGTGAGGGCAAGCAGAACACTGCTTTTTCTTTCTTTACAGGCTCTGCCAACACCATATTTGGGTTCTTGGGTTGGTCCTTATCAGAAATCATGTTGACACAGACATGAATGTTGTGGATTTTTGCAGGGTGTGTGTGCATGCATGTGTGGCTGTTATTGCTATGCTTGCTGGAGCACATTTCTCTTAATGAAGAGCTTTTGAGAGCTGTAAAAATTTCACAACATATAGCTGCTTGATAACAGCATCATTTCCTCCAGAAAAACTGGAGACTCAGGGCAGCTGCTGCTGTTCATGTACATGTTCATTATAAAACATTTGGAGCTGGGAGTAGGGGGTGCAATACTTGAGAGTTTCTATAAAGACAGAGTTTGCTAGATGGTTTCTAGGAAGTCCACAGCTTGGACATACTACTTTAGTGTAATTATAATTGTGTTTTTAGAAAGACTGTACTCAGCTCTTTATTCTGAAGTTTCAATCTTAATCTAGTTCACATTTCAATTGACTCCAGATTGCTAATACCAACATAACTTGATGAAGGGATTGTTTCTGAACACTAAAGTAGAGAGTATATTTTTCTTTTCCACAGAATCCAAATAGGACATGGGATGATAAATCTAGCACAACGTCTCCCATAGCCAAGGTTCTTCACGCACTCATTCAAATGTCTGCTCATTGATCATTATGCAAAATGAATTATGAAGTTCAGACTTATTCAAATCCCAAGCATATGGAGTTTCATTCATTGAAAGCGAGTGTGCTTCTAAAAATCTTATTTCAGCTTCTTAAAATTCTTCAGCTATGTTTAGAGAATATGTTGTCAACTTATGGTTGCATAATGAACACACTTTGATTCTAAGAAATAAAATATAAATATGATGTTAACTTTATATAGCATAAAACATGTGAATAGCTTTGATTATGAATATATCAACTGGTTTGTGACATCAGCCCCTGCTGGACCTGTCTCCTACACCGGCTGCAGAAAGCAGGTCAACAAGCCGAGACGGATGCACAGCCCCCCCGGGCCAGGCTGGGTAAACATCCCTTAAGTGTGTTGTCTACGGCCCAGCTGTTTGTCCAGCAGCCTGATACAGCCAGCAGGTCACTCCTGGATCCCAGCCTGCTGAGTCTTTCTCACTGTTGAAAGAGCCAGGCACAACATTGCAAGTATGCTCCCTGAAACACTACGCATCAATTAACTTTCATTTTGCTTAAAAACAATGAAACAAAACAAAACCCAAAAAAACCCTCTAATAAACAGTTATATTAAATAGGCTGTTTAAAACCGTTTTCCTTTATCAGCTTGTCTGAGAATGAAATAAGGACAGAGACAGCCAGAAGTCTATTAAATGTGCCCTCCTCTTGCCCCATTCTCATCCCCAGTGCTAATTTTTTCAGAATTCTCAGTCCTCAAAAAAAACCCTCTTGTAACAAGGTATACTATTTTCATTCAAATCGTTTCTGAGACCAAATGAGGGGTTTTTTCCTCTACACCAACCACTTCTCCAACTCTCTAGACACCGACTGGATGTCCTAAAATTGGATTCGATTCTGACACTAACTACCCAGAGTTAGTGCAAACCCCACAGGTTTAAGAGCTCAGTCCCATAAGACTGTCCACTTCAGATGCCAGCCGCAAGTCCCAGGTTGTCAGGTATTTCTGACCAACTGGCTATAAATTCAGGGATTCTTACAACCCCTCCTCAGGTTTGATAATTCACTAGAACAGCTGAAAGAACTCAGGAAAACACTTTACTTACTATTTCCAGGATGTTATAAAAGATTCAGCTCGGCAATAGCTGAATGGAAGAGATGCAAAGGGCAAGGTGTGGGGGAGGGGTGTGGAGCTTCCATGACCTCTTGGGGTCACCAGTCTCCAACTATGCACCAACTCAGCAGCTCTTTGAAACCCATCATTGAGGGGTGTTTACAGTGGTCCGTTACATAAGCATGATTGGTTAAATCACTGGCCACTGGTGATTGAATTCGATCTCCAACCCCTTCCCCTCCCAGGAGGTCCAACACTAATAATGGCTTGGTCGTTCTGGACACCAACTCCCATTCTGCAGCTACGTCCATAGATGTCTGCCAAGAGTCACCTAATTAGAATAAAAGAGGCTTCTATCACCAAGGAAATTCCAAGATTTAGGAGCTCTGTGTCAGGAACTGGTGACAAAGACCAAATAAATATATATCTGTTAATGTAATCACACAAGGTTTGTTACTTTTATTAATTCAGTATAGAGGAGACAACACCTATAACTTTGTTCATTTTGCTTCAGTATCCCAAATCCCAGCTGAGAAGCTCGCTGGCAGATGAGAGCCTTCGCAGTCACTAAAAATGGTTTTGTTTTAGGTACCATTGCTTTCTAGAAGCTCCTTCAGTTTAATCTTCCATTCTGGCTCTTGTGAGCCAGTTATCTGTGGATTGGTCATTATGCTAAAAGTAGATCAAAGATGGGTACTAAAAATGAATTAGGAGGTTCAGGCTTATTCAAACCCCAGGCACAGAGCGTCTTACTCCTTTAAACCCACCCTCGGCCCACACAGCAAGACTGCTTTCTCACTATAATTGTTCTTCCCATTAGTCACCAGCTCCCCAGGAGGTCAAACTAAGGAAACCGCTGTGGACCTTCGGCCATGGGAAAGTGAAGTTCTGACTCTGATAGGCCCAGCAAAATTGGGGAGACCTATCTAAGACGGAGGAAAGGGGAGAAGACACCCCTATGCTTGAATTGTTTCTGTAGAAACCCTAGTCTCCTCCCTTCCTGTTCTTGCTGCCCCCTCAACCCCTGCACTCACCCAATGCCTCATCGATTCTCACCTAAAGTTGGTTGTTTTTGAATTTTATGTAACAGTAACTTCTAGAGAATACGGTTATATATTTACATATACATTTTTGGGATACCTTTTTCTTGGCGCCTTTGAAAGACTTTCAACTACCAGAGGAGTTGACTTTCCTAGGTTCATAGCACAACCTGAGTTCTAAGCTTAGGTTATTGGTCCCCACCTGAAGTGTCAGCAATTACTGGTGAAAGGAACCAGAAGCTAAAGACCCAAAAACAGATGTGGACTTTGAATCTCAGCAGGGCTGGGAAACATTCCAAGAGCAGATGTCGCAGTATTTCCCCTCAAGAGCTCAAAAAACAAAAAACCAAAAAAAAAAAACCCAGCTCCATGAGAAATAAAGGAACTATGCTGCTATGCAGCAGGGGCCAATGCCTAACACAACTCTAGGGGGCACCATTCCCAGGAAAACAGTGTGAATACCTGCCCCCATTTCCAGTGTTGTGCAGATACTGGCCTCTAAGAACTAGAATGCTTTTTTCCACCATGTGTTGATGATTCTCCTGAGACACATACCACAGGGCTGTTTTCTGTCCTGGGCATGAAAGCAGATCCAACACCCATGAACTTGAGAGGATGTGGCTGTCGGTAAACATGACTTAATTCTGTTCCTCATCCACCCAGAGCCCTCCCTGAGGACCTCCTCTGTACTTTGAAAACAGCCCAAGCTTTGGAATGAGGAAGTTTAAAGACTGGTTCTGTTACTTGACGGCTGTGTGGCTTTGGGTAAGTTACATATCCTCTCTAAGTCTTGAGTCTCTCACCTGTCAAGTGAGTGACTTGTATCTAATATTCGGAGTTATCACACCCAGTAAAAAGAATTCTGCCTGTCCTTGTAATTTCTGGATCTTTTTGTGCGGGGTAAGGGAGGAAAATGAGAAAGGCCAAGGTAGCCTGATTTAATTTACACGGGAAAGAATAGAGAGTTGCTACGGGAAGAAGGAAAAAGTCATTGGAAAAAATGAGGGAAAGGAGACAGAGAGAAGTGCTAGACTAAGGCAGGCTAGGGGGAAATTTAGGAGGAGAGATTCATGAGACAGCTGTAGG
>NW_024340849.1:38323025-38448803 GCF_902729225.1 Pteropus medius | reverse complement strand
GGGGGCGGGGGGGGCGCTTTGTGTGGTTATTAAATTGCCCTTTAGCCTTTTTAGAGATAATTTAGCTAAATAAGAAATAATTTTATCAAATAGGTTGATGAACACCATTTCCTTCACCAGCTTGTCCAAGAGTGAAATAAGAACGCAAACACTCAGAAGCCTATTAAATAAATGTCCCCTCCTTGGTTCTATTCTCACCCCAGCTATAAATTCCAGCAGCTCACAGACTCTAACACACCACCTTAACCGGCCCCTAGTGGGAGAGGCTGCTGGCACAGGGAGGACACCAATCAAATGTGTCATTGATTTATTGTTTTCCGTGGCACTTTCAGATTTCAAGCCTGAAGAAGGTTGAGAGAGAATTATAGCCTCTTTGGCTTCATTGTCAGGGTCATGAGTCCCAGGAAGTGTGATGGAGCCGATTACTCTCTGGGAACCCCTGAGATGAGCCCTAAACTTTATAGAAGCATCTGTACGGAGCTCATTTATGTCGTTCAAAGCTTCCTGAATCCAAAACCCTCATAAAAAGTCAGAAACCATTCAAGCATTTTAAGACATTTCCTAATCTTTTGATACTTACAAACAACAAAATGGGAAAAAAATACCTGGAGTCAAAGGAAATGTGTTTGTTTATACTTATAGGCAGGTGATATTTTACATCGTGAACTGATGGGTTTTAATATTTGATGCAAGCATCTGAACACTCATATTTTTACAACTTCTTCCTTTTTTCTGTCCTATAATATTCACTTATTTTAGTGGTCCCCCGAAGTGAAATGGGGGTAGTTTTATGTAGGAATTATATTTGGAAATAGAGTCTGAGGAATTCATGATGGCCGAACCATTGGTTTATGTTATTTTTTCATTTTAGAGACTATTCCCATCAGAATTCTTTGTGTGATTTTTGTGTATTCTCATAAAACTGAGAGCTAAATAAAGAAGAAAATAAGTAAACTTTGTTTTCCTCTTACAATCAAACTTCTCACATCCATCTTATTTTCACTTTGCTGCAGAATGTTGTAATTCACCTAACCTCCACCCTCATGTTCGGTGCACAGGGCTAATTGTATCGTCCCTTTATTTCTGTTGGGAGGAAATAAAGCAAACTAACTGCAGCAATTGCCCACGAAACTGAAACGCTCCAGATGGGATTGGAGTGGCATTTAGATTAACTCACAGACCTTTTCACCTGATGTACGCAGACCAGGAAACCTGACGTACATTCACCACTTCCACAGAACACAAAACACCTACCTATTCCCACAGTCTTGAAGGTTTACTGCAGGAGGAGCTGCTAGTACAGTCACCAAAATTTCCCCCCACCCCACTCTATCCTCAGAAGAGAATGGGCTGTTATAAGTGTGTGCCCATGGGGCCTAGAGATATTTTCAAAGGAAACAGCCAGAACTGGCATTCTCATGTATATTTCAGGGCTAACCTCCACACTACTTAAAAGAAATAATGGCATTTTTTTCCCTGAATAGAAACGATTGTAAATTAGTGTACAAAGTTTAAAAACATAAAAAAGGAATGAGAAAAACAAAATCACAGGATCTTAAAACTTTGGGCATAAATCTTTCTAGTCTTCTATGAACATTTATGTTTGTTAAATATATATACACACATATATCATAAAAAATTAAATGACACTACTTTGGCTTGATATACTAATTTAAAATAATGAACTATATAACATAAATATGTTTCCACTTCATTAAATGTGATTTCATATCAGCATTCGAAATGGTTATTTAATGTTGCCTTAAGGGTAGTGCTGTGATTTATTCAACCAAGTCCCAGTTGCCAGACATTAACCCAATCCTCTGCTATTCAGACGAGAACTCCAGGGGCATCTTTGTGTACAGACCTTGGCAAACCTCAGCGATACATTCTTTGGCATAAATTTGGGGATGTTGAAATGCTGGGTCACAGAGCATGCCCGTTTTAAAGGTTTGGACATGCAACTTTAAACATCAATTTTCAGTCTCTTTAGTCTTGCCAGCAGTGCATATTATCTGAACAAAAATACTTTGCCAATTTGATAAAAAAAAAAAAATGTTATCTCAGTGTGGATTTACTAAGAATTTCTATGATTGCTAATGAGGTTGAAGGGTTTCTTCATCTATTTAACAACTATTTATATTTTTCTTTTGATTATTTATAGCCTTTCCTTAATTTTCTTTTGAATATTTGTCATCTTCTTAGTGATAAAGAAGACCTCTTCAAATACCAAAGAGAGTAACTCTTTGTTAATATACTGGCAAATTCTTCCCCACTTGCCAGTTGCCTTAATTGTGTTTATGATGTGTTTAGTTGTACAGGAGTGTTTCATTTGTGTGCAGTCAAAATAATCAATCTGTTTTATGTTTTCTGACTTTGGCTTCATAGGCTTAGAAAAGCTTTCTCGAAGTCCCACAGACTTTTATCAATAAATCATAGTCATGTACTGCCTTGCAACAGCTCTTCCGTCGTTACGCAAGGTATAAACAATAACTAAGAGCCAGAATCAACTCTTAAATTTACTTTCCCTCTAAGTGTCCTGTATTTAGCAAATCGCAATCCATTCATTAAAAACATGTTTTAATTGAGCACCTACTATTTTGCAGGATTATTAAATATAGATGAGATAGGCACTGATACACAACTGCTTCTTTGTGAATTCCACCAGCCATATTGAACAATTAACACATGTGATGAGTGCAGAGACCATGGCAAAAAGGGAAGAATGACAAATTTAAAAAATGTCCCTGCCCCTTGAGAAATTTATAGTTCAATTCATTCTGAGGAATTAAAGAGAAGTAATATTGAAATGAAACAGGTGAATAACTGTAATGTAGAGGAGAAAGTTTAAGTACCTTGTGAGAAGGGTAAAAACTCTCAGTGCTCATGCAGCAGGGATCAGGGAAAGTCTGGAGAAAGTGGCATCTGAAAAGAGCCTTACAAGTGACAATGAAGGAGAGAGCATTCTCTTCTTCCTGCTCTCAAAGAGAAGAGAAAGTTACATTCGACTCAATTTCTCCCTGTAGTACTATACGAAAAGATGTTACCAGCCAAATATGCTTATAATCAACCCACAATGCCCAGAAGATGGGCTCAGTGAGGGGCTTAGGGAAAGGAGTTATGTCTTTTATATTTACATTACGCTTGTGGTATTTTTGTGTACAATTTTCTTTCTTATGTAGTTAAATCTTCTTGGATGGTGTGGCAGATTGTATCCCATCTCCTGTGCTCTTCCTAGAATGTGACGTTAACAGACTTCATTGAGAAGCAAAGTCTACATCCCCTGAGTGGATCTTGTAACTGCCTAAACCAATAAAATGTGGCAGAAGTGTTACTGAATGACATCCAAAGCTAAGTCCTAAAAGGCACTCCTAGCTCAACGTCTTTCTCTCCCTTGGGATGCTTGCTCTCTGAACTGAGCCACCATATTGTGAGGAAGTTTAGACCACATGGAGAGGCTGGATGTGAGTGTTCTCATCAACAGCCCCAGGCAGATTCCTGGCCAACAGCCAGACGAGTGAACAAGGAGGAGTTGAGTCTCATGATATGAATTACTGATGATGTCTAGATATTTAGCTTGAGCAATTGGGTATTAAGTGATGATGTCATTTACTGAGATGAGGACTCCTGAGGGAAGAGCCACTTTGCAGGGCAGTGTACGTCAACAGTTTGATCTGGGGCACGTTCTATGAAAAGCCTGTTAGACATTCAATAGGCTAGAGCTCGGAGAGAGGCCTAAGCTGGAGGTATAAGCTTGGGGGTCATTGGCATATAGATCATGTTTCAGATACTACTGTTGTGTAAGAAATGATTCTAAAAGTTAGCTTAAAAGTTATTTCATTTGCCCATCAATCTGTGAGTTAGGAATTCAGGGCAGGGAACAGCAGGAATATTTAGTCTCTACTCCACAATTTGTGGGGCCTCAGATAGGAAGACTCAAGGGCTGAAGGCAACATGATAGATGGGGCTGGAATCATCTGGAAGCATCTTTACTCACAAATCTGGCAGGTGAAGCTGGTTATTCACTGGGACCTTAGCAGATGGTGTCAACTGGAATACGTATAGTGGCTTTTCCAGGTGACTTGGGCTTCCTTACAGCATGGCAGCCTTGGGGTAGTTGGACTACTTACATGGCAGCTCAAGGCTCCCAAAGTGAGAGTGCCAATAAATAAGGCTGAAGCTGCATTGTCTTCCCTAACTTAGCCTTGGAGGTCATTCAGCATTATTTCTAGCTCCTCTATGGGCTACACGAGAGTCACAGCCAGCCTAGACTCAAGGATTGGGGGGCGGGGAGCGGCGGTGATGGACCTAGACCTCTTCTCTTGATAGGAGTGTAGAGATCACATTGTAGAAGAACATGTAGAATGGAAATACTGTTGTACTCAACTCTGGAAAATATAATCTGCTACAGGTGATGTTTATTTAGAGCTATGTAATTGGATGAGATCACTTAGGAAGCGAGTGCAGAGAGAGAGAAGAGGTCTTGGACTGAGCCCTGGGCACCCTATTAGGGATTGGGAGGAGGAAAAGCAGAAGGAATCGTGGAGCAAACGCCATTTCTTGCGGTGGCTGCCACTTCCTGCTGCAAGCAGAGGCCAGAACCAGCCCTCCCCAGGTGAGGACTGCCTGGGTGCTCCACGGGGCACAGCTCCTCAGGCCCGCCAAGGTGATCAGATAGCCAGTACCCTGGGTCCTGCGGGTGCTCAGTCTTCCAGGAGGAGTGGGGAGGGGTTGGACATAGACCCCTGCTGTGTTGGGGGTTGCTCCAGTTCATGCTCTTAGAAAACTATTTTGCCTCTTCCTCAAGAGATAAAGAATTCTCCAATTTACTCAACTCAAAAACAAACAAACAAAAGCCAATCAAACAAACAAAAGAAACTTAACATCCAAATAGTAGCATCTGGATTTAGATTTAACTCACTTCAGTTTTCTCTGAGAATAGCTGGTGAACGTTGCCTTACAGTCTTGTAGAATTTCCTAAACTAAGAGAGTCCAAAGGTAACTGTTTTCACTTCCAGGAAACTAAACTGCCAGAAGTTCCCTAAATGGCAGGTCTCAGGAGAAAATCCAAAAAAATTAAGTCCCTTTCCACAAAGACTCTACAACAATGGTTAAATACTCCTGTGTATTAGAGTTGAAAATTCTCTAATTATGTAGCTGTCTTGCTGAAACGGGTTCTGACCTCCACATGAAGAAGGAGGCACTTGCTGTTCCTTTAATGTTGTTTTTGCTCATGCAAATGATACCCTATTACATTCAGTAATACATAACTACTATGTTAAAAACAACTACATAGCAATTTGGAACACTCCAGGATCCCCTCACTGTTTTGTGGTTTTATGCAATTCATATATTGTATGCAAGAAGACTTGACCTGGAGCAGGCAGCAAGAAATGTGTAATTAGAAACACTTCCCAAGGAAATTATGGTGACAAGTGAAGGCTTGAAGATTTCTGTGGGAGCCTAGAACTGCACATATTCATTATAGGTACTTGGGAGGCGCAGCTGCCCTGCTGAAAACTGTGTCTAATTTTCGTGGGGCTGGATGCAGCCATAGAGGACAGTTCAGAGCTGCCCAGAGCCAGAAATGATGTCTGTGGCAACATAACGTTCCATTTGTAAACTTTTTTTCAATGCATAAAAATAAATTGCTTAGATTTTTCCTCCCTCTTTTTCTTCCTACTAATTTCAGAGTTTGTACCAGCAGTGAATACCCTCTAGGTCTAACATTACCTGGTAGCTAATGACTGGCTGGCTGGGTTAAGTGCCTTTGGCTTTACCTCTAGCGTTAGAAACTCCATCCAGTCATTAATTACTGCTGCAGGAAGCATTTTCCAATCAAATTATTGTTGAATCAAAATGAAAGAAAATGAACTTTTATTGCTGTCAACAATTATTAACTCTCCCTATGAATCTAAATGGAAATAGTGGAGGTTTTACATTTAAGAAGTGTCCCTCTGGGGGTATTTCTCTAGATACAGCTAAATTGCTTGGACAGCCCTCAAGGACTATTCGCTGTGAGTGGGGAGGAGGCTGACCCACAGGCAGGAAGACCCAGGAAGCTTATACACGTACCACTGTGGGTCTGCAATCGTTTTTGTCAGTGTCCTTCTAACCTTGCTCTTAAGCTAAATGCCTCAAATGCTTCTGTGGGAGTGTCTGAGGAGAAAAGATTGCTTCCATGAGCTGAGAATATGTGAAACCTGCATGCATGACAATAACCACACTTACTGAGTACTGACTATGTGCCAGGATGGCGCTGTGCCCCATGGTTTATACACACGATCTCCAGGGAACCCAGTAATTCTCACACAAGAAGAGTACAATCATTATCCCTGTTTCACAGATGGCAAAACTGAGACTCAGACTGGTTAACTTAGCCAAGACCCACCACTTCTTGGTAAATGGCCGAGCCTGAACTCGATTACTAGTCTTTCTGTAACCACAGAACCAGCTCCAATTGGCCCTAACCTATTTCTAACAAGACCCAGAACCAAAGTTTAAAACTTGGATACACCAGTTATGAGTAACACTGGTGAACCCTTAACTGCTCCCCCCACATTGGAACCAAAAGCCTGGGCATTTGCGGAACCTGAACACCATAATCCTTTCAGAAACGAAGGGTCCATTGTTCAGTAAGATCTGGTGCTGAAACCCCTTAAATCTTGCCCCAAACCCTTGATGGGGAAGAGAAGTGTGAGCCTTGCCTCCTGTCTCCTTGCAGGCTGACCTTGCAATAAAAGCTTTTTTCTTTTCTGAAAAAAACTGTGCCATAGTATTGGCTTCTATGTATGTCAGGCAGTGAGCCTTTGCTCAGTAACTTTTCCATCAGAGCCTTAGCTTTGAATTTATTTTCTAACTTTTATCTATGGTGAAATACATATAACATAAAATTTACTATCTTAACCATTTAAAATGTACAGTTCAGTGGCATTAAGTGCATTCACAGTATTGTACAGCATCACTATCATCCATCTCTAGAACTCTTTTCATCTTGCATATGTGAAACTCTGTACCCATTAAAAAACAATTCCCCATTCCTTCTTTTCCCTCACCAACCCCTGGCAGCCACCATTCCACTTTACATTTCTCTGAATTTGACTACTCTAGTTAGTAGAATCATACAGTATTTGTTCTTTTGTGATTGGCTTATTGCACTTAGCATAATGTCCTCAGGGTTCATCCACATTGCACCACATGTCACAATTTTCCCTTTAAAGACTGAATAATCTTCCATTGTATTTATACCCCACATTTTGTTCGTCCATTCATCCATGGATGGACACTTGGGTTGCCTCCACCTTTTGGCTATTGTGAATATTGCTGCTATGTTTAACTCTTAACCATTAAGATACATTGAGACTTGAAAGAGTGACTCAAAGGAGATCACGCAGCCCACAGGTTGTCTGACGCACCCCAAACTTCTGATTGGCCGAGTACCACGTGGCCCATCAGCCCATTCAAGAAGGCGCCACCTTGCTGGCAAGGAAGACAGGTGCCTGAGGCCAAAAACTCCAGCAGGATGGCCAATGGGAGTGCCACAGCTCCAAGCTGGCGCACCTGAGGAGGATCCAATCCAGCTTAGGTTCCAGGAAACACAAGGTCCTTTATATCTGAACTGCTCAGTCAAACTTGACTGGGATTCCCCAGAGAGACCAGAGCCTGACCTGGGACTCCACGGGCTCATCGGCCAGTCCTTGTCAGTTTCTTCCACTCGGTGGTTCCCAGTGGGGCTGGAAATGAGCAATGTTCCCCTCCTGATGTTACCACTCAAGGGGCTTTGTGGAAATGTGAGGGGTATTTCTGGTTGTCATAAAGGTCTGGGTGGGGGCACAGCTGATATTTAACGTGTGGGGTCAGGGGTGTGAGGCACACTGCCATGTGCGAGGCAGTTGCCCATAAAAAAGAATTGTCCTGCATCCCAAATCACTTTCAAATATCTCATTAAAATGTATCTTGTCAGTGAAAAGCCTCATTATACTTATTTGAGCCTAAAACCTAAATCATGTTGTACATATGCACGCAAGTAATTTTGCATGGTTTTTATATGCACTAGATTTTTCAGGAATGCAACTGTTGATTACATTGAGGGACACTGTGGTTTTTTTTTAATATTTGGAAGTTTACCTAGAGTTGTTGATCATTTTGGAGAATCATGGCAATGTCACTCTTAATATTTGAGTTGCAAAAAAAGTATACACAACTTTATCACCTGCATTTGAATTGCCACATTCAGGAGCACCTGCGATTAGGGGTAAGCACCCAACTCATTTCTTAGGTCTTCCAGTGTACTCTTGTCTCAGCCTTTACATATTGAAATATACATTACATTATTATACATGTCTATTCTTTTATATCTTCTTTATTTTACACTTAGGGCATTGCATTACTAAACATCATATGTTTAGTAATGCAATGTTGGTCAATTATATTAAACCACAACCCTATATCCAAAACTCTTACAGGCCAGATATATTTCAGAATTAAGAATTTTCTAGATTTTAGAAAAGTGGTATGATGCACATACAATATATTATATAATGCATCAGTGGTGTCTGGAACAGTATCCTATAATCAAGGACACTGATATTTCTACAGCAAAACATATAAACAGACACAGAGAGTCAGATAGTCTCTCTGTAGCTTCAGGTCTGCATAGGGCAGGTTTTGCTGACAAATGGATGTTGCTGGTAAACTTAAAAAAAAAAAAACAACTTTGGATCGTTAAAGACTTTTCGTTTCTGGATAGGGATTGTGGCTCTCACTTGGTGATAACATGGGGGACGTTATAAAAAGGGAGCATTGGATCTGATAGGCTGAGAGCACAGCTCCACCAGCTCAACATTGGTCTTTCCTGACTCATCCCGCCCCTGCCCCCTGCCCCCATCCCCGACCCCATCCCTGAGGTTCTCCTTTCTCAAAGCCTCTTCCGGGTTCAAGTGAATGTGACCTGGTTGGTCGCTTTACTGCCTGTCAGCTTCTGGACCTTTACAAATTAACTTCGTCGAGTAACCACCATCACAAGCGATGCCCCCTGACGTAACTGGCTGCTCTTTATTGCTGCTCCAAGCAGGGCAGATAGGAGCTCTGTGAGCTGGCACCAGTGGCCTTCCCAGGTTCCTTTCCCTTCACTCTCATGGCCAAAGATAAGCCATTCTTTTTGATGAAATGCCCACTCTATCCCCCTTGTCTTCTAGATGAGGAGTTCCTTCTTTAAGCTCCAGGTTAAATGCCACTATTTATGGGACTTCCCCAAAGCTTCTGAATAGTATTTATCACTCTCTCAGGTAAGATCTCTCAACTCTTGTATGTTCATTCATTCCAGAAACATATTTTTGTCGGTGCCTACTATGTGCCAGGCACTGGTCCAGTTTAAACAACATGGATTTCCTGGGATGATGAAACCTTGGATTTCATGGGATAATACCCCTCAAAGCTCTGCTTAGGGCATAATACATTCATCAGCCTCCTGACCTTGCCAACAGAGCAGGGTACTCCCGCCCCCGCCGCCCCCCCACCTCCCGCCGTCCCGCATTCCCAAGAACAGTTCCTTTCCCACAGAGACAGGAATTCACATTTGTGGGGCAGCTATTTGATGTGCCAAACACTGCAAAGTTCTATTCTCTTCAGAAACGGGATACTTGCTGGTGTGGCCAAAAGATAAAGTCCCAGGATAAATGTGTCACGTCTTTCTAGAATGTTAATTTCACTCTAGTTTTGGGAGGGAAAGTCAATTAGTGTAAGGTAAGTAATTTAAAATATTATTTTTACATCAAAATGTGGATATATTGACTACACATGTTTCCTAATTTAATTTATTATTTGAAGAGGTAATATGTGTTTTGAAACAAAACTCAAAAGGCTTAAAAGAGTTTAGAATGAAAATTTACATCTGTTTCCAGTCACCCCGCTTCACTCCCAGGAGGCAACTGCTATTCTCAGATTCTTAGGAACTGTCCAAGAGATCATCTGTACGTAGTGTAAATAAATATCTATTAATGTGAGTTGTGTGTGTTTGGTTTTTGTTTTAATACAAATAATAGCATAAAATACACACTATTCTGCAGCTTGCTTTTCTCAAATAAACACTACATTTTGGAGCTCTTTTCATCACACATTCATAAAGAGTCCTTTCATTCTTTTAACAGCTGAACAATAAATATTGCATTGCATGGATGTGCTAGTTTGCTAACCAGCCCTATGATGGTTATTTCCAATATTTTTCTATTACAAACAACACTACATCAAATATAACTCGAAATTTTCTTCATTTGTACACATGGTAGTATATAGGTAGGACAGATTCCTAGAAGTGGGCCACAGGTACACTGGATGGTCCAACCGCACTCTGGAGAGATCCTCCAGTCTCTCAACTACTACATTACAGTATCTGTTTCCTCGTCCCTTAGCCAGTACACAACAGATAATGCATTCTCAAACTTTCTGACTTTGGCCAATCTGATAGGTGAAAACTTGTATATCATTAGAGTTTTTATTTGCTTTTCTTACCTAGGAAGGAAGTTGAGTATCTTTTTTTTTTTTTTAATGTTCAAGATTCATTTGTATTTCTTATTCCGGGAACTGTTTCTTCATATCATTTGCCTGTTTTTCTACTGGATCGTTGGCTTTTTTCTTAATATTTTGAATTTCTTTAAATATTAAAGAAAGGTACCTTTTGTGATATGAATCACAAATATTGCCCTCCAGTATGTTTGTCTTTTGATTTAGTTTGGTCCCCTTACCCTCATATAGTCATTTGTAAATTTTTTCAATAGCTGAATTTACCTTTGCTTTTAAGCCTTCTGGGTTTTGTGGCATACTTAGAAAGGCTTCTCCCCTATCTGAGGTGATTTTAAAATATTCTTTTGTGAATTCGTTTCACCAAAAATTTACTAAGCTCTGACTCTGCCAAGCACTGCTGTAGGTGCTGTAGGTGCTGGAGTTGCAGCTCTGAACAAAACAAACCATGGGTATGTGTTTGAGTCCTTTTGCTAAGTTACCACACATTTCCTAAGTACTGCCACGGTTTCATTTTTTGCATTTAATTTTTTCTCCCATCAGGAATTTAATTTGGTGTAAACTGTGAGGGATCTGCTTTCTAAATGGTAACCCCGTTGTCTAAATATCATTGACTGAAAAATGTATCTTTCCTTTACTGATTTGAAATGTCGGTTTTACCAAATGCTGAATTCCCATAGCTCATACATTTTTAAGCTACAAAGAAGGCCTCAAAGAAATGTCCTGCCTCAAGTTTCATCAACAGATCCTTCATGCTGTTAAGTCTATTCTCTTCCGTCTTCGGGAGCATTTGGCGCAAAGTCTGTGTATTATCCTCTTTTTATCCTCTTTATCTTCGCAATAACTTCCAAGGTAGGTCATATACCTCCATTTTCCCGGTGAGAAAAATAGGCCTAGAGAAGTTAAGAAGGTGTCCCACCAGGGTAGACCCCCTATTGTTTTATTTGCCATGCATTTCCCTTCTTCTGAGAAGTGCCCACCCCACACACCCCGTCATCTGTTTCCAGGAATGAACACCTGTTAGCTGAGACCTGGCCAAGGTGACTGATCCAGGGCCTGCTCCAAACTAGGTTGGCCAATCAGTCTTCCCTTGTAACTTTAAAATGGAAACCTAGCGGGGCCAGTCTCTGCGAGTTATAAAGGTGGGGATCTGTCAGAGGCACATTTCTTGCCCCATGGACCATAGAAGCAGAGGAACCTAATCTGTAGAGGCAGGGGGTATAGAATGTGACTCGGGCACTGGAGAAGGCTAGGGGGCAAGAAAAGGCAAGACCCCAATATTTACATCCACAATTCTCTGTGTGCTGGGCTTCTTCTGTATTCCCAATTCTGTGTTACTTGAGACTCTTCTTAGAATAAATTCTCCTTAAGCTGCTTTGACTTGGGTCTTCAATCACCAGCAGTCAAAGGAATCCTTCACTGGTTGAAATGGGTCTGACCCTGGAATTTTTCTTTCCAAAGCCTGCTCTGGGTGTGTCACAAAAGGGGGGCAGAATGCTGTTTTGCCTCTTTATTGTCTCGAAGGGCAAATGGAATGTGTGATTATGGCCCGTGTCCTCAGCCATCCACTGTGTGAGGCCATCTGTAACCAAATTGGAGGATCGTGCCAGTATAGATTCAAAGCCTACTCCTCTTTTAATCTGATAAAGATGAGTGAAGTTGTGATTTAGAAAAATGAGATCTTTTTAGCCTTTTCACATTGGGCCTCTGTGCGATGGTGTAGAACAGGAACTCATGCCAAAATTCAACCAGCGTTTTACCCTCTCATTTGTTCTCCTCTTCCTAGGGTACTGTTGGTTTTTTCAGAAATTACAGCTGCCCCACCCCCGCCCCCCAGGCTAGAAATCTGGAAGCCAGTTTCTCTTCAATGCCTCTGGTACTTGACCTTTCTTTTCCATTCTCACTGCCAATTCCAAGTTTTATTGCCTCAGGCCTGAATTGTTGTAATAGAGTCCTAAGGTTATTGTTCCTGTGCCTTTACATGGCCTGAAATACCCTATTTCAATGCGAACTAAAGTCCAAGTTCAAATATCACCTCTGTGGGGCCTCTCTGACCCCTAGGATTGATTAGGCCATTCCCTGCTGACTCAAACCTTTACCCTAAGATATTACAGAGGGAACTATCCAGGGATCAGGTGTGTGAGCAGAGGCAATCATCATGCTTAACTTTGTTAAGGCTTTGTCTCTTTTTCTGTCAGATAGGATAAAATAGCAGGACTGTGGTAAGAATTCAAACTATGTAGGTAGAAATGACCATTTCAGGGCTCCCACATAAAAGGGAACCCATCCTTATTCCCTTTGCTCTCTTTCCCCAATTTTCTCAGCAGGCCGATAACTCTGCAGCCTGAAACTTTGCCTTCCTGTAAGTGCCTAGCAGAGAGCATCACATAGAGCAAGCTTAATGCATATTGAATGAATAAATACAGAAATGGAAGAATGAATAAAAATCCTCTCTACTCCTTTAGACTCTCTCTTCAACCTCTTGTGCATATTCCTATTTACCAAATTAACGCTCCTTCAGTTTGGCTTCCAATACACGTCACTTTTTGTTTAAAAATGATCGATCTATGGCTCTCCAGTATCTATAGGTTCAAATTCCTTGTTCGAAATTCAAGGCCTTCATGATTTGGCGTTCTATACTGTTTTTCAACTTTATCTCCCATTGTTCACCACTATAATCCTTTTTAATCCAGCTGTTCTGGCAAGTTTATTCACGGCCAGCCACTTCCCAAAAGTCTGTTCCTTTCTTATCCCTGTCTTTGCACTTTCATTTGCACTCGATCCCCTCACCAACAGGCATTTTCTTTTCTGTCTAACCACGTCCTACCCATCTGTGGCAGAGAAAGCTAGTTGCCTCCTAATATCCCTAAAGAAATGGAAAAGAAGCCCCTCAACATTTCTACCATTTAACATTTGGGCATATTTTCTTCCCAGGTTTATTTTCATACATTCAAAATATTTTTTAAATTGTTATTTGGGCAGCAGTTTCTATAATGACCACACACTTATTTCTACTTAGGTGAGCAAAAAGAAGCAATTAGAGATCACCATAATCCTACCAGCCAGTGATTTTAACCTTAAAACAATTCCATTCATTTTTTACAAAGTCGAGATATTTTGATCAATCTAGTTTCTGTTCTGCCTTTTTTGGTTAGCATTGTTTCAAAAAACATTTTTCATGTCATTAAAAAAGCTTGGTAAAGAAAATTTTTTAAAAAACAGAAGCACAATATTCAATTGTTTGAGTAAAACATAATTTACTTAGTTTTCCATTGTTCCACATTTAGGATTTTTTTTTCAAGTTTTCTTTATTTTAAACAATGCAGCAATGAATATTTTTGTGCATTAATCTTTGACCTTGTTTCTTAATAGTCCTTTAGGATTATTATAGTAACTATATTCTTGAGTGCTTATCACATGCCAAGCATTTACTGCACTGTTACTGCATTGAAGGCTCATAACAATTCTATAAAGTAGATTATCACTCCCATTTCACAAATGACAAAACTGAAGCACATATAAATAGAGTAACACGCTCAGCACACTCAAAGCCATGAGTGAGGCCAAAATTTAATCTGGCCAGTCCAATACCAAAACTCGTGCTCTCAATCATGAACTTTTAAGACTCTTGATATTTATTGCCAAAGGATTTGCCAGAAAGGTTTCAACCTATACTCCATCAGCAGTCTAAGAGTGCCCACCACTCCTATTTCTCTTTCTTTCAAACAATTGCTGAGCATTTGCATTTCACTTTCTGTGAGCTACATCTTCATGTAATTTGCCCATATATCAGTGAAGGTTATCATGGTCCACCAGTTAGTCCAGCCGAAGTTCCCAGTGGTAGGCAAAGTGGTGATATTTCCCCAGAATCTGGTCACATCCACCCCACTCTAATGTGAGAATGACCTGAACAAACACAAACACTATAAAATAATGCTTTTATACTGGGAGACACAGAGCCCGTGCCTGCCTATTTGTGCAGAGTCTAGTGGAGCCTTCATCTGGAAGCCTACGCATGCAACGAGGGCCAATCTGGAGTCTCCAAAGCTCACGAGCTTGTAAGAGCCTAAGCTGGCATCAGAACCTCTTGTTTTCCACTATATCAGATGTTTTCTGTTATAAATGATAGCCACTGTCATCTCTGAACTAATTTTCAGACTTCATGGTCTAGTAATTTTTTTTAAGGGTCAATCATTACTTGCAGATTCTTTTTCTTTCTTTTTTAAATTGGCCCCCATATATGTCAATTAAAATAGTTCATGCATACAAAAAAGTTTTCAGAATGTGTGCTTGGAAGGGGCGATATGCAAGTAAATAGGGTGGGGGGTAAACCTTGGCTGATTAAGAATTACATTTTAAGATCTAGTCCTCTATGCCTGCAATCTACCAGTAATTTGGAGAACTTCCTTTCCTGGAAGTGTTCACCTCATTCCCATCTTTATCTCCCAGGTCAGCTTAAATACTGGCTCTTGCCTGAGGCCTCCTGCTCAGGCCTCACCTCAAGTAAAGAGCTCTTTTTTCATGTTTTGATAACATTGACAGTCCCACCAGATTGCTCACTTTACCAGGAGTCTGCCTTGCATTTTTATTTAAATGTGACCTGAGCTTTTGTTTTCCACTATTTTCACTATCAAGGGCACAGGGCTAAAGGTCACATTTCTTTTTATACCTTTTGTAGCAAGGTGGCGCTATGCCCATAGAAGTACCTCAAAATAACCCACAGAGGAAATTGGCTTTGAGATGTTAAAAGACTTGCTTTTGACACCCAGATCCTCTTCCTCCAAAGCTCGTTTCCATTATAGTTGACTCTCAAGTACAAACATAAAATTAAATCTGGAATCGGGCCCCTTCATAAAACATCCTCACCAGCAGAGGGCGCAAGAACATGCAGTGTCTGAAATAGGTTTGTAATCTGGCCCTTTTAAGAGTTAGGTTAACTTGGGCAAATTCTTTAATTTTTCTGAGCCTCGTCTGCAAAATATTGATGATAACACCCTTCCCCCCTTTGCAGGGTGGTTATAGAAATATTCTGTGGCTGGCACACAGTAGGTGGGCAGTAAAAGAGGATCACAGGAACAGTTTGGAGGTTAAATAGACGTTGATTATTGTTTGATACTTTAATAAATATTTTAAATTAGTTTGTATATTTTGCATTTAAAAATAGGCAAAGAGTTATAGCAAATGTGCAAATAAATGAATATTGATGAAAAAATTTTAGTACACAGTGCTGGCAAGAGAGTAAGGAAGCAGATTGAAACACTTTTTTTAGATGGAAAGCCTTAGAAACATTATACGCTGCTTGCCCTAGTATCTGTTTGACCTCAGAAAATAATGTTGAATGGTAGCAAGATTTAGAGAAACAAGGGATGTCTTCACTACTTTCATAACAGCAACCTGAATGTTCAATTTGAGGCACAAATTTAATAATTATAGTCTCTCCATCGATTGAACACTGCTGTCATTCAAATGATCTTATAGAATAATATTCTAAAGGGAAAGAGGATCACAACACAAGCAAAAAGAAATCACATGACACAGGCTGCTTTTACTTTTGTTTAAAAATACACCGAGAAAAATCAAAATTTTAACAGTTACAAGAGATGAAATTGTTAGCGATGCTTTATCTACTTCTTTTTGCTTATCTTATTTTTAAATGTTCTTCAATTAACATATATCACTCCTGTAATTTAAAAACTGTTTTCTTTTCCATGTGCAGAGTTGGTGTCTTTCATTCGACACTGCCTGCCAGCACAACCAGGCCTGTGGTAATGGAAAATAAGTAAATTGTAATAAGGCGGCTTGGAAGTTTCTAGGTAGTTAGTTAAATAAAGTTAATTAAAATCCTAATGAAATTTCACCAAGCTTTCACTTAGCTGCTGAAAGGCTGCTATAAATAGACAATGGGCTACACTTTTTCAAAAGGCCTAAACATGGCATAAAATAAATTATGAAAGATTGTTCATGTAAAGGGCCATGTGCCATATTTGTTGTGAGCAAAGGTAACCTGAAACTCCCCCATATCTCATTCTCTAGGTTGGCTTCGCATCTCTGGACGGGATGTATTTGCTCTCCATTACTCAATTTACTCTCCTGAACTTGAAATGGAGTGGAATTTCAATGTAGAGTTACCCATTAGCTTCAGGGCTAAATTTAAACCTTTAATTAAATTAATCCGTTGATCTTAAACACATTGCTTCTCCCTCAGACACCTCTACCGAGGTTTCTTAGATGTCGCAGAGCTTAACCCAGTGTGACGATGGTTCCTTACTGCATTTCTCTATGCACCCAAACTGCATAGGGAAAGCAGTACGCGTTTTCAGATGGCTCTTGCCCCACACCCCTGCGCAGGTCCCTCCTCCTACCTTCCCTAGGGGTGAGGCTAGGGTACAGCATTGAGCGATTCTTCCCAGATCCAGAGCTGCAGCTCTGGGCAGGAGCCCATCTTTTCAGAAGGCATGGTAGGTTGTCAAATGAATGACAGAAATTAACTTGTCTCAGTTTATATAGGAGGAGAAGAGATCATAACCTACGAAAATTTGCAAGGTAACAAGAGGAGAGAGGTGTGAGGCCATCTCAGCCCACCTCAGTCTTCAGAGAAAACAGCACATTTCAGGACCAAAGTAAAAATTTATGTTGATCTTTGCTAAGAAAGAGATCACAAAGCGACAGCACCATCAAATGGGGATGTGTAAATTAGTCTGGCCACACGGAAGATGTTCACGCACCTGGGCTCTTAAGAACCCTGGGGAGTACATTTATCTCAGCGGCTGCATCCTCAGCCTGAGAATAAACGAGACAGAACCTCAATGGTTCGCGACGGCTTTAACGTGCGACAGTTCATGAAAGGGGCTTTTGACCTACCCTCATAACTATTAAGGACTTATTTCTCGGGCCCAACTGCAGTGCAAAGGTCTAGTTAACAAACACGAGGGCAAAATCTACGCGTTGCTCCAAATAACTGTCCTGCAGACCCATAACTCTTCTGGGACCACATCGTCACGCCCTGATTCGAGGGATTCTGCTCGCAACCTCAATTTCCAGGCTGAGCGCGCGGGGGAAACAGGCTCCCTCCCGCCCATGGCTACAGCGCGCCCCGGGAGCCACCAACTCTGCCCGCAGGAAGCTCGGATTACCAGGACCGCCGGGCGGATCCCCCGACCCGCCACCCGCTTGGCTTTCCCTTCCTCCTCTTCCTCCTTCTCCAGCCCCTCGCCTCCTGCCGCCTGCCTCTGCGGCCGCCGCCTGCGGCTTTGTTTTCCTCCCAGGTTTCATTCCCCACACGTGATACTGTGTTATTGCAAAGAGCGCTCCGGAGCGCGAGCGCGGGGCGCGCGCACCTATAAATACGGACACCCGGGCTGGCGACCGGGAACGCGGAGGCAGGGAGGGCCGGGGGCCGAACGACCAGGCGCAACCGGCAGACAGACAGACAGCTAGTCAGCCAGCGAGCCAGCAGGGAAGCGGCCGAGCGCGTGGGCCGCGGCGGCGGGTCCCCCGCCCGAGCACTGAGGGGCGAGCATGGCCCGCCCGCGGGGGGGCTGGGCCGCCGCGCACGCCGCCCGCGCCCCGCGCCCTGCCCAGCCCCGGTCGCCGGCGCTCGCGCCCGCCGCTTAGCACTCGGGCGCTGCTCGCCTGTCCGGGCACCGCGGAAATATCGCCGCAGACGTACACAATGGCGGCGGCCGCCGCCACCCCCAGCACGGCCGCCTGCAGCGGCAGCGGCACCGACGCCGTGGGCACCAGCGGACTGCAGCAGCCGCCGCCGCCTGCGGCCGCCACGCCGGCTCAGCTGCCGCCGCCGGAGCCCCCCAGGAAGCCGCGTATGGACCCGCGGCGCCGCCAGGCTGCTCTCTCCTTCCTCACCAACATATCGCTGGACGGACGGCCGCCGCTGCAGGAGGAGGAGTGGGGACGCAGCGAGGAGAGCGCAGCGGCCAAGCCCGGCGCGGGCAGCGCCTGCGGTTTGAGGACTCGGCTCAGCTTGCTCGCCGCTGCCGAGCGGGGCGGCTGCAACGCGCTCGCCGCGGCGGGCACTGCCGCGGCGGCGTTGGCAGCGGGATCGGGTCCCTGCCTCCTGCCGTCTTCCCCGCTGCCGCCCCTAGCCCCCGGCGGCCACGCGCCCGTTCCCCGCCTCGGGGCGGCCCGGGGGTTCGCGAGCCCCCTGGGCGCGGGCCGGGCGTCGGGGGAGCTGCTGCAGTCACCTCGGCCGGCGCCTCTCGCTGCCTGCGCTCAGCTCCAGCTACCCGACGGGCAGGAGGAATTGGAGGAGGACGATGCCTTTACCAGCGTGCAGGTGCCGGCGGCCGCCTTCCTGGGCTCCGGGACACCCGGGAGTGGGAGCGGCAGTCGGGGCCGCCTCAACTCGTTCACTCAGGGAATCCTGCCCATCGCCTTCTCCAGGCAGACCTCGCAGAACTACTGCTCCCTGGAGCAGCCGGGCCAGGGGGGCAGCACTAGCGCCTTCGAGCAGCTACAGAGGTCGCGGTGAGTATCCCGGACGCGACGCGCGCCTGACCCCACGGCCCTCCTGGCCGGCTCTTTGCTGCGGGAACACGGGTCACTTCCACCTTCCCGCACCCTGAGGGATCTCTGGGCTTCTGGCCCGTGTCCCAAACTACGAGGACACGCGAAAGAGGGAGAGTCCTTAGGAGGTGTTTGTTCACACGCTTGTGCACAGCCCGGCACTCGCAGAGCAGAAGCACCACCGTCATGCGGTGGGTCCGGAATTAGGAGTTGCGGGAGCTCATTATAAAGCAGCACCACACTCTCCCATAGCAAGGAGGAGATCTTGAACTCCAGAAATCCAGCCCCGACCCGGAGTCACGCTCTCCCCACGCCAGGCGAGACTTGGCGCGGCGCAGAGTCAAGCAGTGGGTCCTGCCCGCGTGCGGCTCAGTCGCGCATGTGAACCTGAACTTGTCGCAGACACGCGGTGAATCCCTCGTAAGAAATTCCTTCCGGCGCTCAAGTATTCCTGTGACTCAGAAAAACTTGGCATTTTCCTTTTACTTTCCTAAAAGCATATAAAGTCCTTATGTTATCTTGAATCGGGCTTTGGGGGTGGGGGGGGTGGCAGGGGAGAATAAGGGCTTGGGGATTCTTTTTTCCATTCTAAGATGTTTGCTAGAGTTAGTTAAAAGCTGTTACACTTGGTAGCTTAGGTTATCAGCAGGTATTAAGTATCTTAGCAAAAATATGAAGTATTGGACATTTGCTTATTGTTCAGGAAATAGCTGGAGCTTGTCACCATATGTTCAAGGTACAGTTGGAAGTTAGATCTGTGTCAGGCGGTGGGACTGGTGATTGGAAGAGGACCAGAGTAGCGGGGTGGGGAATGCAGACCTGTTCCCTGAGAGCTCTGGAATATCCACCTTCCCTTATGTGTTAAGAAGTCCTCCTATGCAGTTACAGCATTGACTCAACCTCCATTCAGTCAATTTAACCTCCTGGAGCCTCAGTTTCTCCTTCTGGAATGGGACCTTGCTAACATTTTGCAGGCCTCAAGATGAGAAGGGATAGTATTTTCTGTTCCACCCTCTCTCCTTAATGCTCATCTGAAAGCTCAGGCTTATTCTGTCCTAAGCAAGAACGTAGCCTATTGGAAAACTTAACTTCCTCCCCCAAGGGACAACTAGGAAAGAACAAGCTGGGCTCATCCAGAAGTTTGCTGAGTCTCCTTCCCAAGTGGGTGAAATCATAACCCTGCTTAGTATGTAGCATAGCGATGTACAGGGGTGTGGAATGGGGGAAGCAGCCTTGTGATTAATATGGATCAGTTAGCAATGCCGGACACAGGTGACAGTCTGGCTCTGGCATTTCTTGTCAGAGCACACATCTCCTCATTAGCGGGTGAGTGCATGGGAGGGAAATCCCTTCCTTTCTGGGTGAGTGATGCGCACTCAGCAGTTTCTGGGCAGCTTAGTATTACCGCTTGACATCACTCACTGGCTCGTGTCTATAGCTTGAACATAAGCACAGCTAGTCCAGAGGGTCATGCCAGAAATTGTAATAAACATGCACATTACTCTAAGTGTGCAAGGCTGACCTGAGCCTAGGTAGATAGATGTGTTCCTGGGCTAAGAGCAGCTGGCGGTCAGATTACCTCACACTTTGTGTCCAAGAATCTCATTTAAAGGGATATGGAGGATCTTCTGTATTAATATTTCTGATCCAAAGAATAGCCAGGATTTAATCTCTGATCCTCTCAGTATGAAGCCCTTAGATGCTTTATTGATCTCTCCCCACAACATACACATTAAGATGAGTTAGTCAATATAAGGTGCTTTCTTACCTGACAATCACATTCATCTTACTACTTTGGAATTTTCCGTAATGGGCAACTTGATAGGCATTTAAAAAAAAAATTACAGCTGTCCACAGAAACAGCATTAAATTTGATGTACAGAGAGGAGGTAAATGGGTAAACTTTGATTTAAGAAAGGCCTTGAAGAGCTGGCCACCAGCTGTTGGAGTGGCAATGAACTTGAAATATCTTAGGATGTTTTGTTCCCTGCACTGCACCGCTTTCAAGAATTTTGTCAGAGGCATGCCACTTTTATGGTCACTAAAGAGTGCTTTCACTTGCCTAGACAAAGCATGATGTGTAGAGTACAGACTCATTTGAAGAAAACCCAGGGCCAGCTCAAAGAATACCATTTGCTTTCCTGGTGTGCCTCCCTTGAAGAAACCCTGCTAGCCTGGGTGGTTCCATGTACTCCTTCATGGATGTTCTCCTGGCATGTTGTTTTTAAATCAAATTATGCTTTCCTTGGATTTGTTTCTTGTTATTTAAGGAATTCCATAGAACCTTGCTGCTCAAAAGCTTGGGCTCTTGGCTCTTCAGCTTCACTGGAGCTCTTAGAAATGAAAACTCTCCGGTTCCACTCTAGATTACTTGAGTCCTAATCTGTCTTTTAACAGGATCCACAGATGATTCATATATGAATGGAAGTTTGTAAAGCATTACCATAGAGTATCTGAAATCTGTCTTTTTTTATGAACTTGAGATTTCATATATCAAGCTTGTCACAGGTGTATAAATCAGAATTACCCTGTTTCAAATTTTGTAACCTTTCTTTTTTGTTATTTCCATCTGGACACTTGTAAAACCAATCATAATTATTGTTTTGACTTCCAAACTTTGAAATGACACAGAGGAAAATTTCTGTGCCCAGGCATGACACAGATGTGTCGATGGAATGATGACATAGTCTCTGTGCTCTGGGCTGGATATTTAACGTCATGTTTAATCCTCACAGCCACCTCACGTGTGATTCTTTCACGAACCCAGTTTAGCGTCTTCGTATGGGGCCTCCAGCTTTGTTGCTTGCCAGTCTCCATTGTAGTGTCTCGGAACCGGGACCAAGGGCCTCACAGCAGGCACCCCAGCCCTGGGAAGCCAGCACACTGGGATTTGCTCTCAGGCTAGGCAGCAGACCTGGGAAGTCAAAAAGTTGCCTTCTAGCTTGACACCCTGTCCTGTTTCTCTGCTTGGACTGGAGCACTGCATGAGGAAGGTGTTAATGGGTGAAAGGGAGTGTAAATTTATAAGGCATGTTTTAAGGTTTCCTTTCACTTTAAAAATTACATCTCAGGCAGCAGCTGGCAGCAGTCCTGGGTTATCCCACTTTCTAGAGCTTCAGAATGGCAGACAGCCACCCAGAAAGACTAGTCTAGGCTACTGACCAGAGAGGTGCACGGTAACTAGGGTATTATTTTAAAATATCACGAGGGTTTTGCTTCTTAGAACACCTGAGTCAATATTGTGCTTCTGGAGAGTTAAACCTTAAATTGAAGGAGGTCATGTGGTACAGAAGAACCCCAAGTCTTGGGTTCGAATCCTGTGTGACCCAGGGCAAGTTAATCAGTTTTTCTAGGTCTCTTTTCTCATGAAAGCCTTGGCCTATGTTTTGGGATCTTTCAAGTGCTGATTGCACTTAACATTTATTATTGAGGGCTATGTGTAGGGGTGTAATAATACATGCTTAATACTTATCTGCACTTCTGAAATGGAAAGGTGTTTAGAATCACCTGGGGATCTCCATAAAAAGCAGATTCTGATCCTGCAGGTCTGGAAAGGACCTCAGTTTTGCATTTCTAACTAGTTCCCCAGGATGTAAATAGACTGCATTTTGAGGAAGCAGATTTTAGTGTGACTTTGATTGTTTCTATTGTAAGGTCAAAGAAACTGAGGCTCAGAAATGTTAGGTAACCTGCTCAAGGTCACTCAGCATTGGGACAGAGCTCAGATTCGCATCACACTCCCATTGCTTTGCAGACTTGGAACTTCTAACTACCCTTCCCTCTGTATTTCCCCTCTTGGGGTAAAACTTGGACTCTTACTGGAACTGTAGTCTTGGTCTTTACTGAAAAGAAAAATATGAGCCAACTAGGGTATTGACAACCAGAGTAAGAAGGGGGAATTAGACATTTTTTCCTAACTCCGTCACCACCTTGCTTTGTGACTTCAGGCAAGTCATCACTGTGTGTGCTCCAGCTAGAGGCCACCTAACCCACCTGGATTTCAGAAGTCTGTAAAGGACTTTGAACTCCTTAGCAGTAAGCAAACCCAAGTTACTATAGAGCCAATTACAGCAACATGAATTGTAGAAGCCAAAGCTGCAGTTCCAGGCAGGGCCAGGCTCTGGTTGGGACAGTTGTGCCCCAAGGCTGTGCAGAGGCTGCCCTGCCAGGGGCTCAGGCCAGTAGCCCTCCTCCTCGCAGTCACAAAGCCCAAAATGGTGTGAGTGAACTCAGAAGGGGAAGTCAATCGGAAGCCTGCTCACTGCTGCAGGTGCCCAGAGAGGGCAGTGAGTTCAAGTGTGACCTTGGTGGCCTTTGGAATACACTGGAAAGGAAAGGTCGGTGAGGCCAGGTGAGGTGACATGATGTGGATCAGAAATGCCAAACCGGTACTTGGCAACCCTGGATTCTGGGTCTCCCCATGCCATGGCTGGTAACCCTGGATAGGTTACCTCACTCCTGCCTCAGTTTCCTTATGAAATAAAATGGTTGAGACAGATGAACGTTATTTTTCCAGGTCGAGTGTTCTGAGCCTATTAGTTCTGCTGCCTGCTGCAGAGGCTGGGGTGTGTTCAGCTTGGGGATGTTTGGATAACCTAACCTTAGAATCAGATGCAGACGCATTGTTAAGTTTGTTCCATGTGGCTTCAGTCGGCAGGATATGCACTAATGAACAAATGAATGAATGAATGAATGGGTTTCCCTCTGTGGTCAGGGAGAATAAAAAACCCCTGCTGTGCTCCTTACGGCAGTGGAGCTGTCATTGGGACTGACTGCTTTAGGAGGCCATCCAAACTGAAGGGACTGTCCCCAGCCACCACCACCTGCATCTCAGAAGTGATCTGTAGTAACTTCTGCTGCTAAAGAGCCTTCAGGTTTACAGAATACTTTTGTAGACATTGATCTCAGCCCCTAGCAATGAGGAGGGCAGGAATCCAAGGTCCAAGAGTGGGCAGAGGGGACCTAGGTATTTGTTATCTGTAAGGTATGTTGTGGAGGAAATTCTAGTATTGGGACCTAATGCCTTGTATCATTTATTCAACAAATATTAAACACAGTGAATATCAATTGTGAGGGCGCTATTGTTCTAGTCATGAGAGATACAGACACGGTCCCTGGCTGTGTTGGGAGATGTACATAAACAGGCCATTTATTCCAATGATAAGTGCTTGGTCAGAGGTGAGCTCTTTGTTTGAGCCCCCACCAGGGCAGGGACACTTCATGCCCTCCCCTGTGGGACCTGGCTCAGTGCCTCAAGACAGTATTTTTATCTAATTAACATGTCCCAAACATTATTCTAAGTACTTTATGGTCATTAAGGGAGTTCATATTTATAATAATCCTCAGATGGCACCACTTCATCACCGCCATTCTGAAGCACAGATTGGTTAAGTGACTTGCTCAGGATCCCTCAGCCTGTCTGTGGGAGCTAGGTTCAAACCCAGCCATTCTGGCACCAGAGTCTGTGCCCTTACCCACTTCACTCCCTGTGCTGTGGTTTGTGAGTCAGGCTCATAAATGCTCGTCAAACTGGCTTCAGCTGAACTGGGCAGAAGGTGGCCTAAATGACCTCTAAGGGCACTGCTCACCACCCTGTGGTTTCTGTATTTTGTTTTCTGCTTTTCTGTCATTCAGAGAAGACCTGTGTGTGTGAAGGCCCAAAGCACAATCCAGGGCAGACAGCTTCTTGTGACTGCAGTAGTCAGTCCTGCCTAGCCCCTGGCCTGCTTCCCCTCTTTTCAGTCGTACCTTATTTCCTGTTCACCTTTGATGCCTCGCATGCATCCGGTGCTTACGTGCTTTTCGTTGTTTATATTTATTGTAGTGGAATAGGAGCATGAGCCTGAACCCCAGGAACTGTGTTGTGGTTCTGGCTCTGTAATTACTTCGCAACCAGGTTCTCATCCATGAAATGGGAATAATAATAACACCTCCTTCCTGGGCCAGTTTACTTTGTTTGGACTCTTCCTATCTTCTCAGAATCGCCCTTTCCCCTAGCCCAGGGGTCTGCAGACTGTGGTGATGGGGAAATTTGCCCACTGGCTGTTTATAAATAACATTTTCTGGGAAAACAGCCCCGCCCATTTATATCTGTATTGTCTTTGGCTGCCCTTGTGCTTCACACAGAACTGAATAGTTGCGGCAGAGACCACATGGCCTGAAAGGCCTTAACTATTCATTCTCTAGCTCCTTACAGAAAAAGTATTTGACCCCTGCCCCTGTCCAGTGCTTTGTAACCCAGAGGTGAGCACTGGTCCCCTGGTCCCTTCTGGCTCACTCTCACTAGCCTTGCCTTCTGGAAGCTCCTGGCTTCTGTTTGGACCTGCCAACACCTTCTCCCCTAGCTGAAACCCAAATCTAGTCCTCCCGGTTTTAAATTCCTTGTATTTCATGTGAAGTAGCCATGGCCATCCACCATCCATCACTGCAGCCCCCCGCCCCCCCACCCCACCCCCGCGGCTCTTGGGGATTATACCCATTTTATAGCTATGGAGATCAAGGCTCAGAGAGGTTAAGGAGACTTGCCCATGCCCAAGGCCTCATAACTGGAATCTAGAGCTAGAATTTAAACCTGGATTCTCTGGCTTCTAAGCTGAGTTTCTGCTAAACTCAGCAGGAGTCTGTGAGCTTGTTGGTGACCTGAAATCAGTCATGGTGGAAGTATTTACACCACGGGAATCAGCCAGCTTTACAAGTTGAGGCTTCCCCCACCCCAGGGAGCTGGTTTACCAGCATGTGTACCAGGGGCTACACCGCACGTCTTTCTGTTCCATTCTTACCTTTGGGGGCTGTGTAAAATGTCACCATCAGAGCAAGAGTGTTGAAAACCAGATGTTTTTATAAGAATCTGTTACTTAACATAATTTTGTGAATTTCTCCAGGGGTCACCATCACTGATTTTTCCACCTGAAAAAAAATTTGATCCTCTCAAGTTTCATTAAAGACCATACTTTTCACAGACACTATGGGGCTCAAACAGACCTCTTAGTGTTACATGTAGGAATCATTAACTCATTAGCCCTTACTCTTCTTTACAAACTGTGTAATGCATTTTTATTTTTGTTTGGTTTTTAAAAGCCTCCAGGAACATTCAGTCGATCAGAGTTTCTTAATTTTTCCCCCTTTTTATTTGTGTTAACATTTTGGATGATTGCAAACTAGTTTATATTTAACAGGCTTATCATTAATGGGGTTTATTGCTACACATTCAGTCACAAAGACAAAAGCATATAAAACAGAACATGCAAATGCTAGAAGTTTAGGACTTGGAATATTGTAATAATGTGTGCATGGAAGGGCTCACCCTTGTCCCTGATTTAAATGCCAGGTGTACTTAAATCTAAGTTAAATTCCATGTTAAATAGATAATAAACCATTCAAGAAGAGACTGATGAACTATTCAAGAATGCCAGATTTCTATATGCCTAGCACATTGATTTTTATTTTAAAGCACTTTTCTCATTGATCTAGTGATTTATAAAGCAAAATTTCTACTTTGATCATCTTAAGAAGGAAGGGAGGGGAAAAATGTGAGGGACTGGAGGAGAGGCAAAGTCTAGTTTTTTGCTTAACAACAAGAATTGGCATGTTAGGGGTAAATGGTTGATCTGATGTTGAAAGATACTTCTTGATGAAGTATTATGTTTTGTTGAGTTAAGTTTGCTTTTGGAGAAAGAATAGTGAAGATGAGATTATAAATGTCCAAGGTAGTTGTGTGGGTAATTGAAGGGTTTAATTTATCCATCACAAAACAACCATCTGATAATAAAAGTTCTACTTGTTTGGGGCTTTACAATTTACAAAGTGTTTTTGTATATATTATTTTATCAAGTAATTTCAAAAAGACAACATGATAGCTATTTTATAGATTAGAAAGTCAAGACCATGAAGAACTAAGTGACTCCTCCATGGTTAAGTACTCCATATATGACAAAAATGGAATTTTGAAGCATGTTTTCTAATTCTAAGTCAAGAGGATTTTTTAAATTAATTTTTTAATTGAAGTAGTATTAGTTAATAACATTATATAAATTTAGGTGTATGTTATAATTTGACATCTGTATGCTCAAATCACCCTCAAAAATCAATTTCCATCCATTGCCATATGTTTGACCCCCTTTACCCATTTCTGCCTTCCTCCACCTCCTTACATTCTGTTGTCTGTATCTACAAGTTTTTGTTTTGTTTTATTAGTTCATTTGTTACTTTAAGTTGAGAGTTTTAAAACAAACAAAATACTATAGCTGTATTACTTAAGGAAAACAAAGACCTCTATTAGTACTGTAAAATTTTATTCTCCTTCCTGCCCCAAATCTTCCACTCGTATATTAGTTAACCTCAAGAGAACAAAAAATGCTAGGGCCCCATCCATTTCAGACCTATGGGCTAGAGTCATTCAAGATCAGAATATTAAAGTACAAAGAAATATTGTGCTGTAGTTTTGGCTACCAGCACCTTCTTCTTGTCAAGCCAGGATGCTGATCTTCATGTGATAACCTCTGGGGCAGGCCAACAGAACCCTGGTTTTGGGCCCGAGTTGTGGAAAATTTTCCTAATAACGACAGCTCTCTCCAAATCATAGATTGGTGTCAGTTCCTCTTTTCAGGCACTCCTGCCGCTCCGCCTCCTCAGCAAATTGGTCAAACATTCAAGAGTAGAAAGTCCAGCTTTGGAGTCAGCTTCTGCCACTTAGTGGCACCTTTCGGGAAACTCATTTAACCTCTCTGAGCCTCAGCATCCTCAGCTGTAGAATGGGAAAAATAATTCCTGCCCTTTTGGGGAGTTGCAGCATTAAAGAATGGAATAGGAAGCCGCTAGCAGAGGTTTGGGCCTTGGTGGTGGATCAGTAAAATTGTAGCTGTTAATTCTGTTCACCATTGTCCTGCATCCTACACTGTCTGTGAAGAAGCAGTTGAGAGACTTGACAAGGTCTGCTGAGATCACTGGGAGTGGAGCTGTTTGCTTTGGTGGAGCTAATGCTATAGTACGCTAAACAGATAATTTACTTCAATGTTTTAATTTTAAATAGTAAAGTAAAATTAGAGCAGCAAAGGAAAACAATACCCCCTCCATCAGGTGCTGCATTTCTTCCCTATTTACACTGGAATCTTGACAGTTTCCATTGCCAAAATAAAAGTCTTGGGGACTGGGAAGCAAGAAGGAGTGAATTGACGTGTTCGTCATTGTTCGCTTAGAGCAGCAGAGCGGGGAGGTTAAGTGTGACAGCGGATCTGACCCACACCTAGGCACATGGAGGACGCTGCCCGGCTTGGCAGATCTTTGCAGCCCTGTTGGGACACATACGAGGGGAGGGGAACGTATCTCTAAGGACAATTCTGGAAGATGTGCCTTGGCTCACTCTCTCTGCAGAAGCCATGATCCTCATTCCATGATCTTTGTGCTGCCCACTTGTCCTCCTTTTTAAAGCAGGATACCCCCAGAGTACGAAGGCTCCTGCGGGACCCCTGTGGCTTCTCCTTCCCTCCTCCCAGCCCCTGCTTCCCCTCCTTGTTCACAAATTCCTTCGCATCTGGCCCCCACTTCCTCTCTTGGAACCCCTGGTTTGACAGAGTTGGTCTTTGTCCAAGGCTCCCAATGGAGCCCACTTGGCATTGGGTCAGCAGCAATCCACACCCTGTGTGCCAGGTTGTTCACATATCTTGGTGTGACAATCAAGTGGCTTGGTTGTTCAGAGATCAATGGGGCCAGCTCCCAACTTCCAGAAGAGAATTACAGCCCAAGGCAATTGGGCTTCCAGGCAGTGGGAGTGTTCAGGGTCCCCCATTCCTGCAGTGGGAGCGGGCAGCCATCCTGGAGATAGCGCTTGACCTGGGCCTGTAGGTCAGCATGATGGCATGGCACATTGAGTACTCTATTATAGAGGTGAGTTTTATTTCAAAGGATGGCTTTTGAGCAGGGACAGGTGTGAGCAGAGTTGGGTTTTTGAAAGCTGGAGGCAGGGTCAGTGGAGGAGGGAGTGTGTGCTATTGAGTGTCCCAGTTGTCGTTTCAGAGAGATGAACTTGTGCACATTCAAAATTTTCTGTTCTAGGGGGTTCAGTCTATTTTTATACATATAGAATTTTAGAAACAGTTTCATGGGGTTCACGGATGCCTGTAAATATCTCCCCATGGGAGGAAGATCGGCAAAGAAGCCCATGTGGGAATCCCAGAGAAGGATAGGGGCCTGAACACAAAGGCAGCACAGGGGCCTCTGATCGCTTGTGGTGCTTGGTAACTGCACAGATTTGGGGCACATCCTTAGTGGCACCACTGCTGTAGTCTTTGAAGTCCTTTGGGTCATCCACCTCTGCAGCTCTTGTGTATACTGGGTTGAACAGTGTCCTCCAAAATTCACGTCGACCTGGAACCTCAAAATGTGACCTTATTTCGAAATTGGGTCTGTGCAGATGTAATTGGTTAAGAGAAAGTCATAATGGAGTAGGGTAGGCCCTAAATCTAAGGATCTTTGTCCTCATAAGAAGGCCACCTGAACCCACAGAGACGGAGAGAACATCATGTGAAGACGAAAATGAAGATTGGAGTGAAGCGTCTACAAGCCAAGGAATGCCAAGGATTGCTGGCAAGCACCAGCATCGGGAAGAAGCAAGGAAGGACCCTCCCCTAGAAGGAACCAACCCTACTGTCACCTTGACTTTGGACGCCTAGCCTCCTGAACTCTGAGAGAGTAAATTGCTGTTTTGCAAAGCACCCGCAGTTTGTGGAGATTTGTTACGGCAGCCCTGGGAAACGCACCTCAGAGTTAGAGTCGGGATCGAGGTCTCTGCCCAGATGGACTAGCCTTCCTTCCCCTGGCCAGATGGATTGGACAGAAGTCCCAATAAACAGAAGAGCCTGAATGGGGGTGTCTGGAGGTGGCTGAGGGAGGCACTGTGGAATTCGGGGAAAAAAACCTGAACTCTGCTGAACAATTCTGTTTTTGTTCAGTTTTTTGGCATAGCCATAGACCAGTTGTTCTCGGAATGTGGTCCCTGGACCAGCAGCACCTAGGAGCCTGTTTGAAGAGTGATTTCCCAGGCCCCACCCCAGACCTCCTGAATCAGACCTTCTGGGGGTGGGGCCCCACAGCCTGTCTCTTCAGGCCCTCGAGGTATGTCTGGCTGGGGCCCATTCTAGTTTGGGAACGACTGCTATAGACAAAGCCTCTTGTGTCTCAAGCTTTATTGTACCTCCTGGAAGATGTAAACAGTGCTGATAGTACATTAAATATTTTAATTTTGCTTCAAGACATTCATTCTAGGACAAGTCAGTGGAAATCCTCTGATGCAAGGCTCTGCTGAGAGGCCAGATACTTCAGGTGTGAGGCTCCACACAACCATCAGGTTCATCACTCCTTTTCTGTCCCCACCATGGCCAGCCACACTGTTGACCTGGTAAACTTCTAGACACGAGTCTAATGAATTCCTTTCACATTAGCTTTCCCTGCCTCCTCTCTGGTATGTCTCTGCTCTCAAGTGTGTCCTGAAGCACTTTGTATTTACCTCTGTTTTATAGTCTTAGTAGTTTTCTTCAAGTATTCAAACTGATATGTTGAAAGCCCTTTGTCACATGCCAAGGTCTAGGGATACATCGGGACACCAGAGAGATGGGTTTCCTGCCATCACAGATCTTCATGTGAGAGATAGGGGAAAAAATGCAACTGAATAAAACGACACGTAAAATAAATTCTGAAGAATGCTGTGGAAGGAGTTGGTGAGGTCTGTGAATGTCTATTAGATGCGGTCTCTGTGAATGGCCTTTCTGAGAAGGATGAGAAAGCAGTGACACACCTAAGACAGGACATGGGTTTCAGGCATTGGGAACCGTATGTTTTAGGGCCCTGAGATGGGAACAAACTTGATTGTCTAAGGAAGAAAAGGGTAGTGGGAGCATGGTGAACTCAGGGCCGGGGGGAGCCGAGCCCCAAAATTGGGCAGGGGCCATAGCACAGCAAGCCTTGTAGGACATGGTGGAGAGTTCTTACTGTGTGGTAACCGTGGTCAGAAGCCCTTGGAGAGTGTTGCGGCGGAGAGCACTGTGCTCTGGCTTACCTTTTGAAGTCCTGCAGAAGGCTGTGTGGCGAACAGATGAAAGGACAGTTGGCATGGATGTGGGGAGACATTGGGGGAGCCTCTTGCTTCGACAACTCGGCCTCTTGCTGAGAGCCATGGTGGCCTGGACCAGGGTGAAGATGGAGGGTGAAGAAGGAGGTGATGGACTCAGGATGCAAGTTTTGGAGATATAACTGACAGAACTTGTAGGTAACTTGGGAAGTTCCTGCCATCATGGAGCTCGTTAACACGTAGCAGATGTTAAGAATGCAGCTGCACTGCACGTTACAGAGGGGAGATCCTTGGTCCTGTGCGAGCCTGTAAGAAGCACGATGGTGGATTTGCCCCATTTATGGTGAAGAAGACTGGTTTCTGGGGTGACTACTGAAATGAGGTCTAAAGCAGCGGTCCCCAGTCTTTTGGGCACCAGAGACGAGTGCTCCTATGAGAATCTAAGGCCTGATGGTCTGAGGTGGAGCTGAGGCCGTGATGTTAGCACTGGGGAGCGACTGCAAATACAGATGAAGCTTCACTGGCTTGCCCGCCGCTCACCTCCTGCTGTGCAGCACAGTTTCTAACAGGCCATGGACCACTACCAGTCTGCAGCCCAGGGGTTGGGGACCCTGGTCTAAAGGATGAACAAGGGCTGGGAGGACTGGACAAACAACAGGACCAGCCCAGGCAGATTTTCTAGTGGGAAAGAGAAGGGAGCCCTGGAGGAGGCAGTGCAGAGAGTGAGGAGAAGAGCAGGTAACATAAGGGCCACGTGGACGATTTTGATCTGCATCATGAGAGTAGTGGGAAGCCATTAAAGGATTTTCAGACATGTGGAATCAGAATGAGACTGGTGTTTGAAAGGACTGTGCCGCTGCGGTGTGGAAGAACAGATAGACGGGGGAAGCTGCAAATGGGAGAAAACCAGAGAGTACTGCAATGGTCCAGGCAGGAGATGGTGGTCACTTGCCAGACTAGAGCGATAGTGATGGGGGTGGGGGGACGTAGGCCGATTCTAAAAGATTTAGGGAGCAATGGAATGGACTTAGAGATGGATTGGCTATAGAGGGCAGGGGAGACGAAAGCGTCAAGGGAGACCCCTTTAGGCCCCTTTTAGTGTGTCAACTGATTGGATGGCAGTGCCATCCCTGTAACATGGGGGAGGGTGTGGCACAATGCTATGAGTTTAAAAAATACTACCTAGAAGAAAAATTGTAGAACTGAAGATGACCCTATTTCCTTTCATTGTCTTTATTTTTATTTTTTTCCAACCCTTGTGCCTTTATTCTCCAAGTAGCTCGAGGTGATATATCTGTAGGGTCATAAATAACTTTCTGAGTGAGGATGTGCATATGGCCATTTTCCTTTTTCTTGTAAAGCAGTGAATGATATTTATGGTTAAAGAAGATCATCTCAAGTTTTGTGTTCATTTCCAACTTTTTTGGCCTAAAAATCCTAACATTACCTTTTAAGATAAATGTTGATCAATTTCAAATAAATACCTCAAATCCGATTTTATTCATTTAATTTCAGTTAAAGACATATAATTTCTTTTTATTAAAGAAAAAAATAATATCCTTGAATGAGATCATGAGACATTTTAAAACAATCCCAAGTTCAGATTGCACATATTTGCAACTGATTACCAAGTGCTGAAGTCTGAGTGATTTTGAATGTGGAGAATAAAGATATATTCTTCAGAAGAGAAAAAAATGGCTTTGCAAAACTACATGATGGTCTGCTGCAGTGTCCACATGATTTCATACTTCAAAGTAAGGCTGGGATGTAGTCTTAAAATTCTAGCAGCAATTGCATCTTTTTCTTGTTTTATTGGTGGTTTTTCGTAATAGAGTAGTCACCCATTATCCACGAGGGATACGTTCCAAGACTCCCAGTAGATGCCTGAAACCCAATTTGATATTCACTATATTTTTTCCTATGCATACATACGTATGGTAGAATTTAATTTATAAATTAGGCACAGTATGAGATTAACAACAATAACTAATAACAAAATAGAGCAATTTTAATATACTGTAATAAAAATTATATGACTGTGGTTACTAGTTTCAGAGGATCCCTTGTTGAAGTCTCTGTAAAGACTCAGTCTTTTCTGGCACAACACGTTGGCATCAGTCAGAACACATTTTTTGCTCATGCCTCTTCCATGCACAAATTTAATGCCTTTTCCATCTTAACGAAGCACTTATCTCACACGGGGGATGTAACTTTTGCAGTTAGAGGTGTGGCAGCAAAACTAGCATGAATTTCTTTTTCTTTTTCAAAGTTTCTGAATAGAAGATTCATTCTCATTATATATCTTAGTAACCTCAGCATACGATTTTTTTTTTCCTTTCCTAAGTCAAGAACTTTCACCTTTTCACTTAAAGGAAGCACATTATGGCTTCTCTTTGGCACATCCAAATTGCCAGCGTCAGTACTCTTGTGCTTTGGGGCCATTATTAAGTAAAATAGGGTTACTTGAACACAAATATTGTGATTCTGCAAAAGTCGATCTGATAATCCAGATGGCTACTAAATGACTAACTGACGGGAAGTGTCTACAGCATGGAGATGCAGGACAAAGTGATGATTCACATCCTGGATGGGACAGAGTGGGATGATGGGAGATTTCATCACGCTGTTCAGAGTGGCACGCAGTTTAAAACTTGTGAATTGTTTCTGGAATTTACCATTGAACATTTTAGGACTGCTATTGACTGTGAGTAACTGAAACCATGGAAAGCGAAACCTCCGGTAAGGGGTGCTACTGCAATGGCACGCTTCTCGAACACTAACATTATGAGATAGAAATCGCTTCACATCCCAGATCTGCCATTTCCTAAGTGTGACCTTGGGTAGATTCTGTAATCTCCATGAGAGCCTCAGTTCTCATATGTGCAGGGGAGGAAATGATATTTCATAATCAGATACCTCAGAGTATGACTGCCAGGATTATATCTGATGATTTTTGTAAAGCACTTAGCACAGTGCCTGGCACATAGTTAGCTCTCAATAAATATTTGATATGATGATTATATCCCAGATGCTGTGCTGGTGCTCTGCATATTTTGTAGGGGTGACATCACAGTGTAAATGAGGAATTGAATTCTAGGGAGTTAACTTTTCTCGCCAGGTCATGTAGAGCTCAACAGAGCTGGGACCCTGTCTAATCCTGGAGCCCACTCCTGCCACTATGCTTTATATTGCCTTTGACACATGTAAGGTTTTATCCAAACAAGTTTTGTGACCTTCCTGAGCAAAACAGTTGCTGTTTTAGGATTCAGGTGGTGTTTCTTGATACTTGCACTTTTTGACACTTTCAACTGTCTAAGAATATATGCTGATGTTTGTGTCATTTACCTATCCAACCCATGTTTGACTGAGTGTCAGTGCGGAGCTGCTATGTGTATGCAGAGTGACTAAACCAGATTTTTTTTGGACCCTATTTGCTCCAAACACAGGTGAATAATTGAGGCCCCAGAGATGAGAAGAGATGGGAATGATACATTTCAATCCACTCATCCATCTGGATATACCCTCCCTGCATGCTCTCTTTTACAGAACTGGAAATAATTTAACCTGTAGAGCTTATTAAGAGGTGTGACATTTGTTATGTGTAACTTTAATTCTTTTGGAGCCAGGAAAATAAAAGTCAGGACTGGAATATAAGAAATGTGCAGGCTGGTGAAATCTGGAATTAAAAAAAAAAAATTTACATGGGAGTTCAGCTTTGATTTTATATTGTCACAAATTAATACCAGATGTCTGCATTTCAGACAGACTCAGGAGCTGATCTGAGAGAGTGAGTTGGAAAACAAATCACTTTGCCATTTGGAATACTGATTGATATTTTAGAAGTTTCTTTTTGTTTTCAAAGGGAAAATAATGCACATTACAGGCCTAGCAAACAGAACTTTTATAAATGGCAATTAACAGAAGATGCCCAAGGGAGGAAGTCTCCAGTTTCTTTTTATAACCTTGGCAAAAGTAATTGAGGTGACATTTTATTAGCATTGGCATCTCCCACTTGCACTGGGAGCTGGTTCAGCCTTGTGTAGCTATGTCCAGATCTGGTAGCTTCATTTCCACTTTCCTTCAACCTCAGGTCAGGGGAGAAACACAAGAGCACTTCTGTCTGGGGCAGCTGGACTCATGTGGTCTCCATGTGGCAGGATCCCAGGCTCATGGAGAGGCTTACCCATTTTTCCCTATGGTTTAAAAAAGTGGCTTTTAGTTTTGAGCCTTAGGTTTGGTTTCAACAGTGTTCCCTTATTCTACAGGCATTTTTTTCTTGCTGGCATTTGAATGACTCATAAAAAATAAGTTTCAAATAGCCTGACACCTCTGCCGTGTTCCTTGAATGCCTTCTAAAAAGTACTGCTGTGGAAGAATATACGCTGATTTTTCCATTTGAGTTGTCAGAGCATTGCTCGGATGACCGGGAGCGTTGAGTCTGGGTTCTGGCTCCGCATCTTGGAATTGAGAAGTTGTTGTGACCGAAATAACCAGGCCCAACTCGAGTGCTCTAGTCCAAGAGACAGTTTATTAGCCGGCGGCTGTCCTTGCAAAGGAGCAGCCCCGAGACGCAGGGGCACAAAGGTTTTAAGCCCTCGATCCCATCCCCCACATCCTTAATCTTTACACAAAAGACTATATCTCCTCCATTCATTAACTGATAACTAAGAGGTGGGTAAGCAAGCAGGGGTACAGAAGCAGAATGCGTCATTGTTAAAATATTTTGTACCTTTAGGCAGTGATCGTCATTGTTAAAATATTTTGTACCTATAGGCAGTGATCGGCCAGTAAATCCCTTTAGTTAGTTAATAAATTTTTAGCAGATAACTAACTAGGAGTGAGACATGGCGGTTAGCACGTACCATGTCTTATCCTTAACCTATTGTTTCTAAAGGTGAGGTCACTACAAAGTGACATTTACGCTGTCAGACTTTGGTGAGAACCACTCTCTGAGGCTTAGCCTGGAAAAGGAATATCAGAGCTGGGTAGTTGGAAGATCACAGGAGCGGAATGGAGTAAGGTTGCTCCATGGCCCCCAGGTGGCCATTGGTATTTCCCACAGTGGCTGGGACATAGACTTTAAGATGGATGAGTAGGGACCTCAGAGAGTCCTGGAGGGGTGAGGCTGCCATGTACTCCTGAGCTCCATGTACATTGGAACGAAAGGATGAGAGTCCTCTCCCCTGCACACTGGGGGTAATATTGGCCCAAAGCGTCCCAGGTCTGGATGGAGACTCAGAGAGGGCCAAGACTGCGTGTTCCAAGTACTTCTCCATTTCCTCTGTAGACCTTGGCATCTGAACTTTGTCCTTCTATGTTAGCTGCCTTTACTGTAAGGGAGTGAATTTATATTATAAAATTTTTAGCTTATATAGTTGATTCTCATTACTCACAGTGGTTATGTATTCTATAAAGTTGCTGTAATTGCTGAATTAGCTGCAGATACTGACTACTGAACCATTGTCCCCAGGGGAAATTCGAGGTTGGGTTCCCGTGAGCCTCTAGTTACATTTTTGTCATCCGATCAATTAATAAACTTGTTTTACGTGTATTTCTGTTTAAAGGTACATTATTTAATATATATTGCTAACTCATTAACATTGAACTTATAGCCAGCAGTAACTCATGCCTGAAGGAAGCTTTGCTCACACATGTATTTTCTCTGTTGGCCACATCACAGTCTTCTTGTGCTTAGCAACATTAGACAGCACTTTGGTACTTTGCCTAGAGACCATTTTAAACAGTGAAATCACCAACAAAAAGCACAAAAATGCAAAAAAACATAGCACTAAAATTACCACAAAAAGGGCACTTGTTTGCAGTATAAGAGCTGAAACAAGGCAGAGCCTTGTCTTGTCACCTCAGCTGTTTAAATTTTTCTCTCCTTTTCATGTACACATGTCCGTGAATGAATTTAAAAGCACTGATTTGGAGTTGCAAGTAAGTTTTAGCAAGTAGGCAATTTGCAGTCATGAAATCTGCAAATAATAAGAATTAACTGTACAGTCGTCCTGCCTTATTCGTGGTTTTGCTTTCCTTGATTTCGGTTACCTACGGTCAACTGCGATCTTAAAATATTAAATAAAAAATTCCAGAAATAATTTGTAAATTTTAAATTGCACACCAATCTGCAAAGCATGATGAAATTTCGTGATGTCTCCTGTCATTCCACTGTACACTACCCAACCATTAGTCACTTAGTAGCCACCGTCTTGGTTATCAGATTGATTGTCTCGGTATCACAGTGTTTGTGTTCAGGCAATCTTTATTTTCCTTAATTATGGCCCTCAAGCATGAGAGTAGTGATGCTGGCAATTTGGATATGCCAAAGAGAAGCTGTAAAGTGCTTTGTTTAAGTGGAAAAGTATGTACGTATAGGAAAAAAAAAACATAATATATGTAGGCTTTGGTACTATGTAGTTTTAGGCACCCACTGGCAGTCTTGGAACACATCCCTGCAGACAAGCGGGGACTACTGTACTTTACTCAGGTGTTTCTTAAGTGTGTGCTATGAGCTGGAAGCTTTCCAAGACTGGGATATCTCAGGAGTCTGTCTGTTTTTCGTCTTAGAAAGGCCTGCCCCATTCATTCTCATATTTATTCCTGATAACACCCTTGAGGGTGGAAGGGCCGGCTTTACTGTCTTCCCATTATTGATGAGGATACCAAGAACCAGAGAGCTGATGTGACTCAAGATCCCAGTAGAAAATGGAGAATGATGGAAAAGCATAAATTTTGGAGCCAGACTTAGGTGTGAATCCTGACTTTGCTACTCCCATACCTGTGTGACTTTAGGCAATTTTTAAATAAAATACAACCTTTCTGACTCTTCTTTTCCTTATTTGTAAAATAAAGATAATATTAACACCCAATGTGAGGTTAATGTGAGAATTATGTGAATTAATCCATATTTAGTGCTTGGATCCGTGCCCAGCACACTGTAGGCCCTCTGTATGTGTCAGCCACGGTTGTCATTGAGCATGATAGGTACTCAGAGGTGCTTGTTGAGTTGATCAATGATGACTCTAAAAATTAGGGAAATGGTAAATTGTGGTTGCAATTGTGCAGCTCAGGCCAAGAGGAGATTTTGCAAATTTCCAGTCCTTTCGATCCACTTGGGTTACAGGGTTTAGACCTAGAAAATCTGTTTTAAAGCTTTATTCATCAAGTTTGACTGTCAGCAGTCAGCAGATTAAACAGACTTTTGTCAAGTCTGTGTCATTTTTGATGACTGGACAGCTAATCAGATAAGCAAATATTAGTGAGCACCTGCTTAATGCCAGGCATCCTGCTGGGTTTTAATATTAACCTGTGAATGTTCAAGTAATAAAAGATAAGAATATGAGCTGTCATAAGGCAGAGCATAATTAAGGCCTGTAAAGAGCAAATCCCTGTGTCACCCCAAAACCTCTATCTTTATAGCCATTAAAGTGTACTTAAAACTGCCAGAATTTTCCTTCCCCTCCTTTTGCTCAGCATCTGGTACAGATGGTAGTAAAAAGCAGTTGCATGCCCCACAGGGATGGGGAAACCACATTGTGTGGAGGGTCTCCAAACTGAAATCATCCCCAGACCCATCAGACATGCACCTTTCTAAATAGACCTCAGGCAGCTGGTCCATCTCCTTGGTAATGCCTTTCATGTCACCAGCAGGAGATAATTACAAAGGATGTGGAGTTATCTCCACATCTATCTAATTACGATATGGTAGTAATTTGGAAAATCAATTCTTTATCTTCACTCTGGAAGCCCCATTCTTGTGCAGTAAAGTTACTGCATTTCTTCTTTGGACCCAGGTCTCACAGTTGAGTGGCAGAAAAGTAATCTTTTCATGGGATGCTTCAGTTAGAAACAAGGAATAGGACAGCAGACTATGAGAGCAGTGGAGGAAACTCCTGTTTGCTTTCTAGAAACAGAGTTTGGAATTCTCCAGCCCTGGGCGCGGGGGGAGGGGGTGTCTGTTATTTGCTTACAAAAAAATTGCAGACCTAAATTCACATTCATCTCATCTAATATTAAGCTTTGCCTAACCTGGTTACATTCATAAATATAAGTTTAATACTGTTCTCTTGTTAGAAAACTCCTATTTTCTTGAGGAAAAAAAAATCATCTTTCCTATAAGCAAGTATTTTGTGACACAGTTTAAGTAGACTATTTACCCTAGATAGTTTTTTTCTACTGTATACAGTTTTTATTAGTGAACAAGTGATTCTCTGTGTCTATGTTTGTTCCGCCCGAGGTGATGGTGTGAGATACACTGCTAAATAGATTCCAGTCAGATGGTCCTGGCTGTGTGAGCTTATAAAAGACATCTGTTTAAGTTTTAAAATAAATAATTAAAACACATGCACAGACAAAAGGTTGTTGCTCCTAGTCTGATTAAAATTAGTCTGCTGTTACATAGGCTCTTTATGTTTTTCTCAAAAGGATTTGTGTGTTTTGTTTTGTTTTATTTTTCCATTTCATCAAAAGATAAAAGTCTAGGTAGAGAAAATGGTAAAGCTTTGAATTTTTTAAAACTCATTGTCAAGTTACACAGTTAAAATACCCTCATGTGGTACTAAGACCCTTTTGTGTCTCTAGAGAATTGAAGGTAATTCTTATCTAAGGCTACTCTGAAATCACCTAAATAAGATAAAATTACCTAAATAAGCAAGAACTTTCAAAAAGGTGTGTTGATTTTCAAATAACTTTTGGTAGAGGGTAGATTGCTAGAATCTTGAATTCAGAAATGGGAAAAGACACGGGCAAAGTCATCTTCCAGTTTTCTTTTGTGAGGCCCTCCACCCCTGTGCAGTGCCAAGCACTTAATTTTTGGAGTGGTAGGTGCCATGTGCCGCCTTGCACTGCTAGGTGTGATGCTTTGTGGCTTGCCCGTCTGTCCAGCGGACCCTTCCTGGAGAGACCTCGGCAGGTCCATTGTCTGAATCGTTACAGCAAAAATCTGGTGTTAGGGGCAGGTGGTCATGGATATTCCTGTCAAATGTCCTGTCTGGTCTTCATCCCGAGACTCCCTTGTCAGTGGAGGTCTCTCCCTTCTAAACATGAACTGGCCTGTGGACTGTGGTAAAAATCTTGCTTTGAAAAAAACTGTAACACTGTTACTTTATCAGTCTCATCACGCCTTTATACTTTCTTGTAAAACACTTTACTCTGGTGCTTTTTAAGAATCTGTATTTCAGAAGTTGTCTTTAAATTACAGTTGTGTTAAAAACGAGTGACAGTTTAAAACTAGCAAGTAAAATCTTCTGTAAGCCCATCACTGCCAACATGGTGGTACGCTTACTCCAAGGCTGGGGGCCTGTCTTCTATCCCTCATCCTTCTATCCTGTATTTCTTGGGCCTGTCCTCTGTACCAGGCACTGAGTGAGGTACATGAGATGAATACCAACCCTGCTGTCATGGAGTTTGAGGACCAATGTGTGTATGTGTCTGCTTGTATGTAGGTACATGTATTTTTTAAGTGGTATCATGCTTTACTCATGGTTTTGAATTGCTTTTTTCTCTTTCACTTAAGGCAAAAAAGAACCACATTTGTAAAGTACTAGGAAAACTTTAAAAATACTTGTGATAAAGCCTTTGTAAGAAAGTTTTTATAATCTAGATAATCACCTCTAATGATCGTTGTGGGTATATTATATTCTTTTCAAGCAAGATATTGTTAGCTTAGATGGCCAGCTGCCTAATGTCGTGATGGCCTTCCAAAACTTAGGCAGCTAAAGGAGGCCTGTACCTGGCGTGGTTTTTCGTGAGGTTCGTTCTTTCATGAGGTGTTTATAGAACATACACCATTTGCTGGGGGCAAGGCATAGAGGGTTGAACAAAATGTCATTGATTCTCACTCAGGGAACTTATAGTCCTAGGCAGGGAGACAGATAATTAGACAAGTAAATAAGTGAATATAAATATGAATACAAGTTGTGTTAAGTGCCCTGGAAGGAAAGAATGTGAGCTGTGAAAAGAATAATAGAGGAGGGGAGAACTGCTTCTGCTGGTTGGAATCTGGGAAGGCTTCTTGTAGGAAGTGTTTTCGGCTGCTGGAGGAGAAGCCACCAGCATGTGAGGAGTGTGTGGCAGAGTTCTAGGCAGAGGACATGTTCAAAGGCCACGTGACACAAAATAGCCCATTGGGGTAAGAAATGAAAGAAGGCCACTGTGGCTGAGGAGTATGTATGTAGGTGGGAGTCGGGGGAGGTCAAGAGGTAGGCGGAGCTGTTTGCGTCTTATGGGCTTCCTTAAAGGGTTTGTATTTTCTTAGTACAATGGGAGACAGCCGTGGGTTTGAAAGCGAGAGCAACAAGATCCAGAACTGAGTCAGGATCAGCTAGAGTGGGCAGGCATGTGTAGGGTTCAAGGTTTATTTCAGAAATAAGCTGGATAGTACTTGGTGCTGGACTGAATGTGGATGTGTTGTGGAGGAGGGTCAAAGATGACATGGCTTCTTGTACCACCGACTGAGATGGGGCAGTCCATAGGGGACTGGTTTAATGGAAGAGGGGGCGAAGAGGAGGACGAGTTTGGCTTGTGAAGTTTGAGCTGCCCACGAGAATGCCATATGGAGATTTAGGGAAGGTGCTTGGGTGTACAGGACCCTGAAGCTCCAAAGCAAGGCAGGTTAGTGAAACATCCACGTATCATCAGCATGTGGATGGTGTTTAAGGCCAAGGGAGGGCGGAATCACCCGGGAATGGGGTACAGAGAGATGACAGAAGCCCAAATCTTGACGGTCTTCCACATTGAGAGGTTGAGCAGAGGAGGACCTAGCAGCAAACACACAGCACAGCCAGGACGTGGAAGCGAGACTGGGACTGGGCCACTGCCAGGGAAGCCTGCATGGCTGAGAGAGAGGGTGCAAGGGGGCTGTGGGAAGGGTTGGAGGAGTGGGGAGAAAGCACAGGATAGCAATTTGGGAGCATGGGAGGGGAGCGGATACAAAAATGTAGCAAGACCGTGGAGTGCCTGTTTGAGGCTGGTAATCATGGATTTATAGTGACATCAAATTACTTGACTGTGATTATTTAATACAAGGACACAGGGATGGTCATTCATAGGAGGAGGTCACTCCAGACAGGAAGGACCATGTCTCCCAACTGCTTTTACCATATAAACATTTATGTTTGTTAGTATTAATTTTCTTAAACAAGATTAAAAAGCAAGAGCTTAAAAATATTAACATATCTAATCTATAAAACAATCCTATAAGGTAGGTCTTTTTATCCTCCATTTTACAGATGTGGAAACTGAGGCACAGAGAGATTTAGCGCATCTACGATCCCAGGACTGAGAACCCATGGAGCGGCATTTGAACGCAGACAGTCAGGTTCCAGAGTCGGGTTCTTACCTGCTATGCCCTACTGCCTTGGGGCTCTGAGGCCACCCTCGTGGTCTTCTATTACACTCTTTTAGAGGGGCAGCATTGTCAGGAAGTAGAAGTGTTTCTGAAGCTTTCTGTAGTATGAAACACCCCTTTCTCTGAAGATTTAAAGACTTTTTCATCTTGAATCACTTGGATATGGAGTGAATGGTTAATTTCACCTTGCAAGTTAGGATGTGGCTGTCTCCCTTTAGCCTGTGGGTGTTTTTCTTGGCTGGTCCGCCCTGTCCCCAGCGACCCCCCACACATCCACTAGGTCGATGCAGGCCAGTGTCCATCATCACAACAGCCCAGCAGCAAGTGCGCAGCCTAACCACCCAAGGCCCCTACGTCAGCCAGCAGCTCAGGCCAGTGCATGGCCCACCGTGTGTGGGCTGTGCATTTTCTGTTGTATTTTTTAAAGCATCTGGGCCTGAGTGGCCAGTCATAGAAGTGGGAATGAGATTATTTTCCCGTTAGGTTTAACTACAGGCTAAACTCCACTGAAAGATAGGCATGATGTTGGGGGTGCCAGAAATTGCTCCGTGCATCTGTAAACTAAACTGAGTAGATAGAATACGAACCATCACACGAGCTTTTACATAATATGTAAAAAAAAAAAAAAGTTTGCCATCTTAGCCATTTTTAAGTGTACAGTTTAGTAATGTCAAGTACGTTCATACTGTTTTTCAGTTACTCTCTAGAACTGTTCATTTTGCAAAACTGAAACACTATACCCATCCTCATTCCCCACTCTCTCCAGCCTCCAGAAACCACCATTCTACTTTCTGTCTCTATAAATTTGACTATTCTATGTGCCTCATGTAAGTGGAATTATACAGTATTTGTCTTTTTATAACTGGCTTATTCCACTTAGCATAAAGTTCTTAAGGTCTATCCATGTTACAGCATGTATCAGAATTTCCTTTCTTTTAAAGGCTGAATAATACTCCATTGTATGTATACACCACATTTTGTTTTTCCATTCATCTGTCGATGGATATTTGGGTTGTTTCCACCTTTTGGCCTACTGTGAATAATGCTGCAGTGAACATGAGTGAACATCACAAAATCTTGCTGTGTTTTCTTACCTATCTAGAAGCAACCTCAGGTAGGGGTGATTCATAAAGGGAAAGGGAAAGTTGGTTTGAATGCAAACTTGATGAGGAATTTTCAGGAGAAAATTCACATTTCAGGGAAATGAATTATTTCCTGTCTTCTAGAAAGAAGCAATTCTAGGGATATTTTGAAGTGTATGCAAGCAACTGGATAAATTAATCATAATGGGCTTTCTTATCAACCTGTTATTCTGTTTTTTGCCTTTATACCTATTTTCTTCAACAATGGCACCAACTGATTCTTAAATACTACCTAGAATACCATAACAGTACACATAGACATATTTATGTCTCTATGTATAATATGAATACATTGTTTAAAAAAACATGATTTTTAATAACAAAGAGGAATACCTGTGTAAAATATTTAGAAAAAACAAATTCAGGTTACCCATAAATTCAGATGACCAGGTAACATTTGGTGTAGGCAAGTGTACGTGGGTGGGTTAGGTTCTGTCAGTTTTCATTTGCTATGTATATATTCTCTCTCTCTTTTTTAATACTAGAGATCAGACGGCATGTACCATTTTGTAAGTTTCCCTTTTTCGCTAAATAATACATTTGGTCATTAAATTGTATTCTGCATCGGACTGTTGGTGGCTGGGACTGTATTACATTCATACGAACATATTCTCTTGGCGATGCCACCCGTCCTAAGTCAGGTGTCCTGCAGGTTCTGTGTTGAGTGTGATTTCTCTGTTGAACGTCTTACAGAGAAGGAAGGGTGGCAGGTCCATCATATAGCAGAAAACACAAAAAGTTAGCTCTGAATGACTTAACCAGGATGGGGGAAGCTAGAAATAGAAACCAGATCACTCACTCACTGCCTGGTGCTCGATTCACTTGATAAAACTATCTCAAGATCACTATCGGGGGAAATTATTTTCCCTAATCTCCTGGGACTGTGCTGTAATAATTTTATGTTTGCTTAATGGTAATTTCAATTCCATGGCTATTTTTTTTTCCACTTTAAAAAAACCGAAAAATTTCCAGACTTCTTTGGGAGACTTTCTGGATCTTTCTTCTCTCAGGGCTGGAAACCTGTGTGGCCACAAAACTAGCAGAGCCCAGGACCCACACCCTTGGGCCAGCTTCACTGCCCGCCGCAGAGAATCATCAGGCTCTGGATGGTCCAACTAGAGGCCAAGTTTTTCATAGGCTATTTGGAAATTCAGGATCTGTTTTATTTATCAGATGCTGCCTTTTTTGCAGTCTTATTAGCTCTTTCAAAATATGCTTTAAAAGTCTAATGAGGTGCCATCTTTATAGAAATCATATCAGTTAGATTCTGTCAGTTATAATTTGTATACTGTTAATTGTTTTGGGGTTAGGAGGTGCTGATTATTTTGGTTTGTTCAGTCATTCAACAGGTATTTCTTGTGCACCTAATATGAGTTACAGCCCTGGATGTAAGGAGCCCTGAGTTACATAGAAGAGCCAGACAACATCTACCAGGATGGTACAGGGCTGTGATAACAGAGCCTTGCCTAGGAAGCCATGGGGGCTAGGAGGGGCCCTGCATGCAGGGAGGGGCTAGAGGGAGTTGGGAAGGGGCCATCTCACATCTGGGCCCCTGAAGCCCAAGGCGGGCCCTGAGGGAGCTCAGCAGGTTGCTTTGCCTCTTCGGAAGGAAGGGTGTGTTTGGGGTGTGGAAGGAGACTGAGCATGCAGGGGCTTGCACCCTTCTGTCCATTCCCATGCTTAAAAGCAAAAGGCAGGTTTCCATAAACACTGTAGAGCTGAGCTGGCAGCTATTTGAGTGACACCTGTGGCTGTGTGGGCAGGACAGAGGGTGACAGCTCCTGGGACTGCCTCCTTTCACACATTAGGCCCCTCAGGGTCACCCAAGGGCAATCACTGGGATATCTGATGAAACTGATGCCAGTTTGCCCTTGTAGAGTAAAAGAAAATAAGAGAAAACAGGACTCTCAAACAGATATTTGTCCCCCCTGCCGCCCATTGTTTATTACAGTATTATTCACGATAGCCAGAAGGTAGAAGCAACCCAAGTGTCCAGTGATACATGAATGTCTAAACAAAATGTGGTGTATACTACTATGCAGCCTGAAAGAGGAAAGAAATTCTGACTCGTGTACAGGGATGAACCTTGAGGACATTATGCTAAGTGAAGTAAGCTGGCCACAAAAAGACAAATGCTCTATGATTCCACTTCTATGAGGTACCTAAGTCATCAAACTCATAAAAACAGAGTAGAATGGCGGTTGTGATGGGGGATGAGGATAATAGGGAGTTAGTGTTTAATAAGAGTACAGTTTCAGTTTGGGATGATGAAGAATTTCTAGAGATGGATGGTGGTGTACAACAATGTGAATGCACTTAATGCCACTATATTATGCACTTAAAAATGGATAAAATGGTAATTTTGTGTTGTATGTATATTTTACCACAATCAAAAAGAAAAAAAAAAACAGTGTTTTCAAAGAAAAAAACAAAACCAGGGCTTAGAGCAAAACTGTGCCCCAGGCGAGGGCCGACTGTTGAGCCTAGAATAAGAGCTCCCAGCCACTCTACTTCCTTCCACCAGGTGAAGCGTCTCTCTCCAGGTCCCCTCTGATGAGGTTCGCCCTCATTGTGAGAAAAGCAGTGGGGTCAGTGCATGTGCCCATCTGTACCAGAGGGCTGGTTCCCCCACAGGTACCCATAATACACAGTCTCCAGTAGATTCCAGTCACCTGAGACCCAATCTAATGATTAAACACATTAAACTTATAAGGTCAGATATTTTACAAAGAAACTGTCTTGTCTGTCAGGAAAATATAGTTATTTCTTCACTCCTTAGAGTTCCAGGAGTGAAGCTTCCTCTGGCCCAATCCAAGATTCCAAAGTTAATTTTATTTTTAAACCCATCATTCCTCCCTAGTTCGGTAAAATTTCCTTATTTCTTTGGCAAAATAACTTCCATTTGAATATAAACTTTGAAGTTGTTTGAAGCTAAAACAGCTTTCTTTCAAACATAGCAGAAACTGAAAGAGCTTCACTTCTTTTGAAACAAACTTCTGGAGAACTCATCAGAATTTGAAAGGACCGTGGTACAGATATCCTGTTGCTTTGATAAGTACGTGAGGGGGTTTGAAGTGGCCTGTAACCTGTAGAGGCTCTCCTGAGATGCTTTTGAAATCCTGTTAGTTTCCCTTAATTGGAGCCAGCGGCCCGTGTGGAGTCACAGGCGACCATAGGGCAGGTGGCTCCTGCCTGGGCTCGGCATGGCCTGATTGGGGCAGCCAGCCCTGTGGGATGAAGGGATCACTGAGCAACTCTCCTTCCTCTATAAGAGCTACATGTGGTGAGCTGCTAGTTCTGTAAGAGATGAGATGCAAGCGTGGGGAAGGAAAAATAATTTTTCTTCTTCCATTTAAGTTCTGTCCTGGTTAGTTATCAAAATAACATGAGGCAGAGTAACAGGAGAAAATCACTAAATTTACCATGTATGTACATATGGGGGTTCCATAATATGAGACCTTAATCTCATCGGGCACTTAAGGCTCATATGCCTTCTTGAGCTAAGTGAGAAAGGGGCTGGGGGAGGGGGTGTTGGAACTTTAAAGGGCAGAAGGGCACTAATGGGAGCCCGAAAACCAAATGTTTGGTAAACAATGTTTGCTGGGCCATCTTTAACAATGGGACACAGAGAGGACTTTGATCCAATGGGCCCCGCTAGGTTCCTCCCTGACTATCACACTTAGTTCATATTCAACCATAGGTATCTATGATGAAAGCTCTCTTCCCGGAGCAGGTCCTCTGTCCAGATTCTTTTAGGCAGTTCGGGGGAAGGTCAAAGGTTTTCCCTGAGTCTTTCATTCCTTAAAAATAACCAGCTTAAAATAATCTTTTTCAAAACGCCTATTTTGGGGTGGCAAACTCTGACAAGAATGAATTTCCTCGTCATAGTGACACCTCAGACTCTTTAGTATAGAAGTTGCCCTGTTCCTTATCTACCACCTCCTGGCTCTGTGGCCTTGGGCAAGTCACATACCATATTGGAACCTCGGTTTCTCTATCTGTGAAAAGGGAGTCACAGATAGAGAACCTTACAGGGGTGGGAGAATTAAATGCAAAGATGTATTCTATAAAGCCCTTAGCAGAGTGCTTGGTGTATAATGTTCCCAAAATGAAACGAGCATGTAACTAGGGCCTGCTGGCTTCTTGATCTGGCCTGGTCCTTCCTGAGAGCCTTAGTGCTGTTTGAAGGAATGTCAAGCATGCATAGGATGAAGGTCTCCTTTATTCCGCATCTCCGCTCTGGCCTCCAGAGGGTTGGATGGCAGGGGAGCTTCCAAGCTTTATGCTCTGTGTTTCTGGGTTCCAAGATCACATAGCCAAGGCTTCTTGGCAGCATGTAGATATACAGGCCTTGGGTCTGTATATGCCCCCTTATGCTTTTTATTAGTTTAAAAGCAGAAGCTAAACTGCTGGGTTTCTCTGGACCTGGGAAAATGGGCCGTTGATGATTATGAGGCATTGAATTATAGAGCTATTTTAATGGGCACAGTCCAGTGTCAGAGTGAGCCTCGCATATCCTAATGCATGACAAGCTTCACTTTCAAAAGACACACATCAAAATCTAGGAACAGAAATCTCTCAGACTGAGCAGGGAGCAAGGAGCAGTTTGAGGAGCCTTTTCCCATATGTGTTAGTTGCAGAGAAGGTGAGAGTTTCCTCTTCCTTTTAGAGATAAGTGGGTAGCGTTGTACGTTATTGTGGAGCTCATGGGCTTTGCTAACATGTGACCTGGGTCATGTGTGTTCTCACCTGGACTAGTGATCTCCCACGTCTGTCCCAGTGCTGACACCCAGGAAGCCTTCTCTGATTTGCATCTCCTTGGCCCCACTCTAGCTGTCTGGGGTCCTCCTTCTTGTTCTCACAACACTTAGGATATATATTTATATATATATATACATATATGTGTGTGTGTGTGTACATACATACATACACACACATACATATACACATACATACATACATACATACATACATACATACCAGTGCACTCTCCATTTATATCATTCTCTCTTAATGTGCCTCCCCACCAGATAGTTCTCGAAGGCAGGGACTAAGCTATTCATCCTTGTCATGGGTGTTTAATAAATGATGGTTGCATGAATGAATGATGGTTTATAATTCTGGTGAGCTCTGTTCTAGGTAGTGGAGGAGAAGGTTCACGTGCATTGAACTTTCCCACGATACGTACACTGTTCTCATCAGCCCTGCTTATATTTATCCATGCCTCCATTTCTTCGTAAAGTTTTACAGTCTTTCTGTTTTGCTAGTCTCTATTTCTCTTTTGACAGATCAAAATGTTATTATTTCTCCTTGCAATTTTAGGAATCTATCTCATTTTCAGACAGGGCTCTCACTTCTACTCTGGTGTTGCTTTGACTGTCATCCCTCATCTTTTTTTCTAAGATTCCTGCAACCCACTGAAACCCTAGCCACCTGGGCTTGGCTCCTCAGGGCAGAGCCAAGGGTTCCACGGATTCTCACCAGGGACCCACCTGCCATGTGCACCCTCATTGAAACTCTGCTTCCCCACAGGGAATCAGCCTTGCATCCCTGCTGAATGGGGCATGGCCCAGAGCTTGCCTGAGTGCCAAGCTTTGGCCTGTGAGTGTTTAACCAAAGTCTTAAAATTTTTAGAGCTGTGTTTGTACTGTCTCCGTACTAAGTCATTATGGAGGGACCAAGTCTTACATTTCTTTATTCTTCTTTGTATGCCTGACACCTAGGACTATGTATGAATACTTCTGTATATGTGGTGATAACAATGACAATTTGCTTCAAGTCACATAATAGAGACAGAATGGGATCTGGAACCCCACCCTGGTATCCCCGCTATGCCTGGTAGCGCCATCCTTTGCCTGATGATAGTGGTTTCTAATCTTGGGATCACATACTTTTAGGAAAGAGGGGGAAATGGACATAGATACACACATGCATGCTTTGCATCTAATTTTGAAGGACCATCGTTTAAGGACCCTGCCCTAAAGAATGACACCATTGACCATCCTTAGGAAAATGAAATAGCTGCTGATTGCATTTATTTTAGTTCATTGCTTTCTGAAAACATCAGTTGAAAATAGTATATCTCCACCTCCAAAATTGTTAAGAATATATTATTTTCCACGATAACCATGTGGTATCAAAAGCAAGCCCTGGCATAAAGGGACTGTTCAGACTTCTGGGATAGGCTTTTGCCCAAGAATCCAATCAGTAGTTGAATCCACATTACATCTAAGTGAATATTCATATGGTTTTAGGCACAGTTCTCATGCTGCAAATTCACTTTAGAAACCTTTCCTGAACAGCCTGAACTGTGCTTGCTAATTACGTATTCGATGAGGCAGATACACTAATAATATATTTTCAGAGAGCTCTGAACAAGCTGTTAAAAAATTAAACTACCTCTCCAGACGCTGACAAGCTTGAGGAGGGTGTATTATCTTTCTTCTCACTACTTGGATGCTTCCGGGTTCTCTCCTAGAAAACAGTATATCAGCCTTTATAAAAAGGGAGTAATTTGCAGGTGTGTCTTACACTAGAGGCTAGGGAAATGAGAAGTTAAGGAAATTGATGTTTCAGAGCTCCAAATAAACAACACTTTGATGATGTGTACAATAGAAGGTTTCCTTTTTGGAGATACAGGGAGAAAGGGGATGGACAGGTGGGCCGTGGGCAAGTGTTAGGTGATGCAGTGCTTGAGGCCAAGTGGACCATCCCCTGTGGGAGATGTGGAGAAAATGAAGCCCTGGTGAATGTGATGAGCAGGATTTGCCTTACTGAGAGGTTCCCCGTGTCTACCACCTTCCATTCTCACCTGGTACCTGCTGCTGGAAACAGCCCCCTCAAAAGACAGGTTAAACCCACATTAGAAAGTAAAGGGACCAGCTCTGCAATGAGGTAATCTGGGCCCTATCCTAGTTCTCTCAACTAGTGCTGGCCTGGGCAGGTCAGTCAAGCTCTCAGTCTCCTCCATAGCTCTAGTCAAAGAAGGTGGAACAAGATCCACAGTTTTCAAAATTGTATTATCTAGAGTTCTAAAGATCTCAACAAAAGCTTTAGGAGTTCCACAGATGGTTGGTTCAGTCTCCTTACATATCACATAAATATTTTAACGGCTTGATCGAGATACAATTCATATACCATCTTTTAGTGGCTTTTAGTATATTCACAGAGTTGTGCAATCATTGCCACTATCTAATTTTAGAACATTTTCATCACCCAAAAAAGTAACGGCGTGGCCCATTCCACCGACTCCCCACAGCCATTCCCGGGCAACCTCTAATCTACTTTCTGTCTCTATGGATTTGCTTCTTCTGGGCGGTTCATATAATTGGAATCATACACTATGTGGTCTTTGTGATTGACTTCTTTCACTTAACAAATGCTTTCAAGGTTCATCCGTTTTATAGCATGTGTCAGTACTTCATTCCTTTTTATGGCTGAATAATATTGCATTTTATTCACCCACTTATCAGTTGATGGACATTGGGTTGTTTTCACATCTTGGCTATTGTAAAGAATGCTGCTGTGAACATTCATGTTCACATTTTTTGTGCGGATATGCTTTCATTTTATGTTCAAATTTTTGTGTGGGTATGCTTTCATTTCTTTTGGATTATATCTAGGAATGGAATTACAGGACATATGGGGTAATTCTGTGTTTAACATTTTGAGATATAATTTATATGTGCATATATTTTATACTTACATACATATATATGGTTTTTCATAAAGTGTTTTTAAAACTGGAGTAAAAACAAACTCAGTAGTGTTCTATAGCAAACCCTATCACACTGATGACCATTTATATGTTAATTATGCATTAATTAACTTGTGCTGCCAGAGTAAGTTGATTTTCTGCAACTAAGCTTCATCTGCCTCATCTATTTAATTTGTGTCCTGAGATGTTTAAAAGTGGTTACCATAGACACCTACTTATCTGTTTCAATTGATTATCTCCATATTGTACAACCAAGACCAAAAGAAATAAATTAGGTGCTGAGATTGACCTAAGACTGGAAATGGCATCCGTAACTCCAAGTTTTGAAATTGTTTGTACATAAAAAAGCTTCACTGTTCTAATAATGATTGAGTTATAAGTAAATTTTACACATTCAGATTTATAAAATTTATAATGCTAACCTGTTTTATATTTTGGGAGTTGACATAAGATTTAGTTTGAAAAGAAGAAACATTCTACTACTCAAAAAACAATTGAACATCAGTGATCTGATGATCTCTGAGGTCCCAGCTTTGGTGTTGGGTTGGGCTTATGCTGGCTTTTGCGAGAGGGTCTCACAAGCATCCCTCAAAGCAATGTTAATTTGATACCTTGGAGCAGGTAAGATCCATATTTGCCTGGTGTGGGCTACCTGTAGCTGCAAACAGTTGTCCATGCTTTACGTAAGGATTTATTGAGCACCTCAGTGACAAGGCGATATGCTATTCATCAAAGGGATTTCAAAGGAGGAAAGACATAGTTACCTGTCATCAAGGTACTTGCAGTCAGGTGGGAGATACAGGGGATAAAATAAGAATAAAATCATTCTACAAGCATTTAGATATGAATATTTTCAAATACAGTAAAGATACCAAATGTTGTAGGAATTCAGAAAATGTCAGGGACAGCTCTGCAGAGCAGGTGGCAACACGCTATGCCTTAGGACGGTGGTGGGGTTTGGGTAGATGAAGGGCTGGTGAAGCAGATCCTGAGTTTTCTTTTGAACTAAGATTTGGTCAGCTTTGGGCTCTTCCTTACCCCATAAACCCCTAACAAGGACAGCAATTCAACTGTGCCCAATCCCCATTCAGTTTTCCATAACAGGAATAAACATCGGTGGGCAAAGAGAAAGAATGCATTTTTTAAAAGGCTTCCAGAAAAGAATGAAGTCATTTGGGCCCCTTGGTAGGAAAAAAAGATGCCGTTGACTGAAGCTAGATAGACAAGGAAGCATCAGTCTTTGTTTCCATAAACTGCTATTGAGCGTGGGCCATGGCAAATTTAAAAAACTACAAAGTAAAGATTGATGAAACCCCATCAATCCCAAATTTGCTATAATTTATTACATGCTGTTTCTGAGCTATCAAAATCCATTTCTACTGAAGGCGCTTGGGAACAGAGAAAGGTCACCCAGGAAACCAAGGGAGAAACTCAGGGGAGGGATTATGCTGGAAGGCAGCATCCTGAAGGTCCCATTAAATACCACTTGGAAGCAACCAAGCCCGCCTGACCCCCTGCTGGTTCTAATTAGATCCCATTGACATCTCAGCCCTTCAGGACTGGGCCAGGGAAAGGAGTTTGCTTCCAGGAGGGTTCGCTGTCTCTTGTCCCTCTCCAGTCTTTGTGCTGCAAACCCCGAGCATGTGCACTGAGAACCCTTACTTTGCTTTCTAATGGGACATAAATGTGTATCTAACCGGCTTCTACATTCAAAGGCATTCCTTGAAAGCACCAGTAAGTCCTAATGATTGAGAAAGAAAGGCAAGGTCACCAATGCTTTGGGCCCATTGTCAGGATGCGTGTTTCAGAGACAGCCCCATGCTGAGTACAGAGAAGAGGGTCTAGGATGAAACATGCTTCCTGAAGAGGCTGGGGAAGAGTAGAGGTCGTGGATCCATAAGACACAACTCAGGCACTGGTGGGCCTTCAGAAGGAACAGATTGCAGTCAGCCTCTGTCTAATGAAGCAGCTCCAGCCTGCAGCGTCTGCACCCTCACTCTCTCACATAAGCCCTGCAGGTGTTCTGGCACCTTCTTTGTTCTTATGGTCTCAGAAGGAAACACTGCATGAGTGAGCACACACTGCACACTTACGCATTGCGCAGGATTGTGCCAGCGCTCAGCCCCACCCATCAGTGCATGTTCTTTTGGTTCTTAGGGTCTTTCCAGCTCCTCCTAGAACGGACCCCTAGCCTTCTGACTGGGGGCCCGGCCATCTCCTGGCTCCTGTTGGCTCCTTCCCTGACTTCGTTTCAGAGGATTTCTCTATGCCTTGCACAAACCTGGTGTTCCATTCTCTTTAGCCCCATCTTGTTGAGCTTATGTGTAAGAAGTTCATCCTGGGTTACCCCTTGAACCGTCTGCACTGGTCTGATTGCTTCTCCAGGAAGTGCTCCCCTTGCCTCCTCCCAGTTAAATCGGCCTCTCCTTTGAGTTCACTTGTGACTCCAACACTCTCCATACCTGGTCTATCCCAGCCTTGAACTTGAGTTCAGTCTCTTGATTCCCAGCCACCCTCCCCACCTGGCTCAGGGAATTTCTTTGGCAGAGAACACCTGGATTTGATTTCTTGAATTCCGATACCCAGTACATACATAAGTTGGCCCCAAACTTATTGACCTCATTATATTAGTTCAACAGGACTCTCTTCTCCAGGCTGAAGCCAACTCTTTTATTCTGAGTGGCTTTTCATTGTTTTTATTTCCTTCCCACCCTCACCCTGTCCCGTCTTGGCCCCTACTTGCCGCCCCACCATGGGTATCCAGCATGTTCTCTGGCAAGGACAATGTCGTTTACCTCATCAGTCACACAAAACCTCAAACCTTTCTGGATCCTGATTTTTTTTTTTTCTAACCAGTACACCTGCTTTCAGTTTCAGCTCTTCTGTTCCTTTGGTCAGCTTGCTCCCTCCAGCTGCAGGGCAAGGCTGTTCCCCTCAGGGCGAAGCTGAGCAGGGAATTAGAATGCAGCACTGTCACTCAGCCCATGGTCCTGGGCCAGCCCCTTTATTTCCTGATATCCCAAAGACGGTCCACGAGCTTGGGCAGGTGCCTTTGAGATGGTCAGGTGTGCTGTGTCTGCTGCTGTCTTCTGACCTCCCCATCTAGTCCCTTTGTCAGAGGAGTTTGGACTTGTTCCCAGAGAGAATCATTGTGGATCTTCAAATTGGGAAATGACATGATGGAAAGGGTGTTTTGTAAGGTAAGCAGGGCGGCAGTGGGCAGGAAGATCTGAGGAGTGAATTCCTGGCCAGTTTTTAAATCTCACTAATAAAGCCCTACACACTGAGATGACCTCACACCTTGGTTTTCCAGAATTTGGCAATGAGATGAGATGATGAGAACCTTGAAAGGAAAGTAAACACAGACAAGCCGAGTGCCTTTGTATTCTCTGCAAACATTTAGAGTTGCTTTCTTGACCTGCATATAAAAATGTAGAAACAGATTTTATTTGAACAAGCTGATTGGCAACTCTCGGTGTATTGATTTTAATTTGATTTTTTCCTGATTCATCAGCTGGAGACTTTGAAACATAGCCAAATTCAAAATCAGTTTCCTAGCATTTTCTCTGTTTCTTGATCTGCGTGTCCCTCTTTTTCTCAAAGATAATTACATTTTTCTTCCTTTATGAGGAAGACCCCTGTGACCCACTGGGGAGTTTGAATTGCTTCTGTCAGTATCCTGGTATGGATCTGGCTTTAGGTACATAAGCTGCCATGGGGAGAGGAGGGTTTTCTTTGCACAAGCAAGCCAGCTGTGTGCAAAGAGGCATGCAAGGGCTGCTGAGTCCGGACAGGGTGCTCTCCTGGTCGCCCCAGCCTGGTGACTGGCCCAGCCGTTCTGACAGTGCAGTCATGTCCCACGGCTCTGCTCTAGAACTTCCTCCACAGTCTAGCAAGCAGCTGTTGCCAGGTGAGCAAGTAAGTGTCACACTCAGTTTCATCAGCAACTTTGCTGCTGGACAAAGCTTGAGACCCATGGAAAGCAGAAGAAAGCATGTATCCAATGAATGTGTCTAAAAGCTGAACCCAAAGGCATTTTTGCTTTAAGACTATGTAGTGTCTATTAAGAGGTGACATCTGACTTCTTTCCTCATTGGTGAACACATAGTATTGCTGCAAAAACAATTTGTTTCTTCAGTGAGCACAATCTGATGCGACTTCTGCTAAAAGAGCATCTGGAATCTTGGCTATAAGATTTGCCAAATCATGAACAAAGTTATCATAACAGTTGCTGAATCTGGTGAGCAAGCTCACAGTACTGTGGTCACAGCAACTTAAAGCAGTGTTAGGGAAATGAAGGAAATAACCATGGAATGTTAGATGGTTGGCCCAGATGGCCAGTGTCCTTTCTTGCTTTCAGAGCTTGTGTTTTGCTCCCAAAGATTTTTAACGTTCCCTGGGAGTTCCAGCATGCAGCCAGGGTGGAGAGCCTTCATCCAATCTAACTTCCTCATTCGATGCAGAGGCCAGGGGGTCACCTTCCTCGTCACATGCTGGTCCCAACTCTTGGGCTACAGTTGTTCCCTGTGGTGCCCACTGTCTGACATTGGTCTTCTGGCCAGGCTTCTTCCCCAGGTTACCCCATAAGGGGATTGACCTTGACCAGTTGGCCCCACTGGACCCCAGGATGATCCTGTCCTGACCTCGCTGGTCAACAGGGACAGCAGTGAGCCCAGAGTCTAGCTCTGGTGAGGTTCTTTGGCATTGCCCATCTCCCTTCTCTGAGGCATTCTACTTACCAGGCTAAAAAGAGACATCTCTCTTCCAGAAGCACTGATGAAGGTGCTCCAAGCACAGCTGTCCTTTACCTCTCACTTTCCTGGGGTCCTTGGAATACTGTCAACTGGGACAATGACAGAGCTTTGGCTAGCTTTCAGGATGGCCAGGCCCCTTGATCAGTTAGTGTGCATGGTTGGTCACTGCCCCTGCTTTGAAGATGGAGTCAGTGACATTTTTGTACCGAAAAGACACTCAAGAAATACTAGCCCTAGGTCCTGCCTCATCTAGTGCTGTGTCACCTCAGTCACATGTTTCTCTGTGTGATTTTTTTTCTCCTTTTCCCAGTGACCTTTTCTTAAGCTTTCAGCATAAGTGGATTTATGATAACTACCACTCTGTTGAGCCCTGGGTCCCAGGAGTACCCAGTGACTTGTGCTGGCAGATGAACTCCTAATGATAAGTGGATTAATTTGGTCAAAGAATATATATCCAGATATATGATCTTATCATGTATTTACCACTTCCTGGCTCAGGCATAGCTGAACATTCAAAAAATAATATTCTAAAATGAGTCTAGGGGTTTTAGAGAAGCCAACGTAACACAGGAGCTTTGAATGTGAACCACATTGGCTTCAGAACTGTTTGTGACTAGTGTGGAAGGACTTACATTGTAATCGTCAGACAAGATGGGGAACCCCAAGTTCTGAGGATTCAGCCTGAGGACCAGACACAGACTCTTCCATTTGATGATGTCGACACATAAAGCTTTTTTTTTTTTTTTTTTTTTTTTGCAGTCTGTCAGTCTCTTACTTGATGTCTGCTTGGTTAATGAGGGGGCACGCTATTTTGGTCTAAGTCTAGGTATTCTTGTCAGTCATTAAAATTTGCAGACCTGTGCTTGTTTAACTGTGCCCAGCGATAAAGAGTTTGTGTAGTAATAGACTTAGTTTACGAAGCATATCGTGGGATGAAAAATGCCAGTAAAGGTTGGCCACCTGCCCTTAGCCTTCTCTTCCATTATGGGCTTTCTAAGGATAGAAAGCAAGGGGAGAGGTTGTCACTTACCTTGGAAGGATCTAGCAAGGTGGCAGGGGCCAGAGATGAGCACTACTGTGTGATCACCACAGAGCATGCCCTTGTAGCAGCGAACAAGTCCTTTTTTTTATGTAGGAAGGGCAGGCATCACATCTCTGTTTTCATGGCACCATATGATGGTTTCTTTATAATAACAGGTGCTAGTTTTTTCCAAGCTCTGCATCTCCATCTCAAAGAATAGACTGCTTGGTTCTATTCATATCTGCGAATTTAAAGAAACGGGTGGGTATTTGAGTTTTGAATTTTTTTAAGGAATCCAGATTGTAAGTGTCCGTGTGTGTGTGTGAATTTTACACTTGTTTAACTCACGTAGATAATATCAAGTGTACTTGCTTTTAAAAAGCAAATTCTTATAAATGTAGACATAGAAATACATATTCTTATTTGGTTATTTTCTAAATAAACACCTCTTTTTCAGCATATGAAGAGCTAGATATAGCTTTTTGATAGGGGCATTGTCAGATTATGTGCTTTTGTGAATGGATCTATTTTCCAGGGCGAACACCCAAGTCTAAGTGTTGCATGAGAGGCCTTTGGAGTCCCAGGCTGCCTGGCAGGGGGTGGGGGGGAGTGGGGGGGCGGTGGGGGGCCTTATGTGTTCACCATGGGATTTACTTGGCCTTTTCAGCTGGAGTGCTCCTAGGGTGGTTGGGGTGGGGGTAGGCAGTTCCTAATGCCAGAGAAGCTCGACGGATCATTAGTGGAATTACTTGGGGGTCATCCCATGGAATCTCCCTTTAGTGTGAGCTCCTTGAGATCAGGAGTCAAGCCTGGGTCAGCTTTGTGTTTCCACCAGGCCAAGTTTGCAGCTGGTGTGGTCGGGATGGATGGGTGAGGATGTTTTAAGATGACAACTCTGCCTGGCCTTTGCTGGGGCCTTGGGTTTTATCTTTACTGCCCAAGGAGCCAACCACAGAACTTCCCGATGGACCTGTTAGGATAACTAACAGAGGAGGGGAGTCCTTGGAGTTGTACAGTTGTTTTAGTCACCCCCATTGCAGTTTGAGCAAAATACCTATTTACTTCTATTTATACCTATTGAGCAAAATGTTTATTTACTGATCACTCAAAAATGCTATGCTGTTCAATTCTACCTAAATATTTAGTATATCTAAATATCTGAATATTCTCTCTGAAATGCTATTCGAGTTTGTCAGAATTTGTTGAGATTTATAGGATCTGAAACCTATGTATTTATTTCTGCCTAGGGATAGAAGTTATCTCTATGGACGGCCTAGGTGTGCACACTTAAATCAATATTTCACTTTTGATTTAAAATACTCAGAACATTATCCAGAGATAAACAGAGTAAATATCATTTTAATCACCACCTTCTGGCTGTGGAGGAGACACTGGTATTAAGTGGGAACAGTGCACAGAGGCCTGTGGGGGGAGGGCGGGTGGTTTATTGATTTTCTGTGTGGCCAGCGCATCAGCAAAGGTTACATACAGAGTTGGTTGTGCTTAGAGGAGGGTGTAGGTGTGGAAGGAGCAGTGTCTCAGGTGGGCTCAGACACGAGGCAGCCCTGCCACTGGCTAGGATTGGAGGAGAACACAGTGCTGGAACAGCCAGCCTGATCATAGTCAGTCGAGGGAGAAGGGCAGGTCAGGGTACAGCCCCAATGGGGGGAACTGGAGTGTCAGTCAAAAACCCAGTAGCTACCTGTCATTAACTACCCTGTGCCAAGGACTTATTTCACTCTGTTTCTTAGTTACTCTCATTTTCCCATTTCATAGATGAGGAAACTGAGGCTCAAGAATTAAGGAATTTTCTAAGTCCCCAAAGTCTCCAAACCCCAGGATTGAAATCCAAGTCTGTCTGACCCAGCATGCATGTTCCTTTGTGGAACTGCGCTGTCCTTTGGATGAGGAGAGTGGAGGTGCCTGCCCCTGAGAGCTGTGACAGGTAGCGGTGTGACTATCTGGGCGTCTGCCCCGTCCTGCTGGTACTTCATACCAGCCAGACCGAGACCGGGAGGGGCTGTGCCTCAGCTGGAAGCTTCAGAACCACAGCTGCAGGCTGCTCTCAGGGATCCTGGTGAGCCGAGTCCCTAGAGCCACAGGGCTACACCTGCTTACTAATGGATTAGCCACCCATAAAATCAGCTCCCCACCCTCTCAGGCCACTTCGCACCTTTGCAAGTAAGACCAATGTCTCCCCGTAGCCATTGCCTCCAGTTTGGCTGACTGTTGGAATCTGGCAATGTTATAGAAGTGGAAATTCAATGTCAGTTAATTGCAAAGTTAAACTACAGACCTTACAGAAGGTCTAGTACCTCATGAAGACACTGAGGGTGATGTTGGAGAACTCTTGGATCTCACACGTTAGCAAATTAGGGTCTGAGAGAATTAGACCAGTTCAGCAGTGGAGAAGGAGGGTCTGTGATGAGTATTTTAAAAAGCATTTGTTAGTGGAAAGGCTCTTAGAAAATTAATGAAGCCCTTGAATTTGCAAAAATGATCTTTCTGATTGTCTTATTAAAATTAAAACATGAAACAAAAGGTGTCGGGGTAGTTGGTCAGAAAAAGTACACACACACAAAAAATCAAAATCCATTTCATTTTTTTCTTAAGAATGAATTAGAACATAGTTGTAATTACATGTTCTTAACCTAAATTTTCTCAAAACAGAATTATCGTTCTAATTTTAGTCCTATTTTTTTTCAAGGTACATTAAGACTTAATCGGATGTTTTTCTGCCCACCACCCTGAGCCAAATCACTTACAGTGAAATGATGGTCAAATGGATATACTGTGAAGTTACTACCACCCCAGCCTGACCCAGTACTGGACAGTCTTTGTTAACTAGGACCTGTGCTTATTTCAGTCTGGCAAAAGAAACTAGATTGAGGAAGTTTTATCAGGTAGTTTACAATCCTTTGGCAGCCTGAAAGAATGAATGTTTTGCCTAACCACGCCCGATATTTATTCTTACTGTCTCTGAGAAACTCTCCCAAAAGAATAGTGTCTTTCTTGCTTCTAATTACTTTTGAAGTCATGGCCATCCAGAGACCATAATTTTTTTTTATTGCATCCTAATGATTTTATTGTGCCCCAATTGATATTTTATTTAATATGGTTTTAAATTTTAATATGTATCAGTTAACCTGGTTCAGACCACTAATATTTTAATACTTAACAGTATTATCTAATGCTTGAGAAAAACTGCACACTGTACCCAAGTCATATAAGAGACGCCATGTCTTTTTGTCTTTTGGGGAAATTGCAGCATAATAAGGATCAGTCAACTTCCCCAATCAACACAAAGCTGCCCTATAACTAAGGAGAATGGCTCAGAATTCAGCAAGGTAAGATGGTCCTGGCCTTTGGGATGGAGGCTGGGAACATGGCAGCCTCTCAAATACAACTTTGGTCCAATTTTTTTTTTAATGGACTCTATTTCTTAGAACAGTTTTAGATTTACAGAAATGCCTAATGCATTTTACAATGCAGTTTTAACTCCTAGATTTTTTTTTCCCTTTTTCTGCAGGCGCCGTCTCATCTCCCAGAGATCGTCCTTGGAGACCCTGGAAGATATTGAAGAGAACGCCCCTCTACGGAGGTAAGTTTTCCGTGTCGCGTTTATAGGTACATAAAGGGCTGGCACGGCAACATGGCAGCCAAAGTTTGCTTCTTTTTTTTATGTTCTGGATCTACAGCATTAAAATTTTTAAATGACCCGCTGAATCCCAGACTCATAGTTTAAAAACCCCTACCCTGAGGACCCCTAGAACTAGAAAACTGTTCCAGTCCAGGCACATATTGGGAGAGGCCAATTCACATGCGAATTTGGGGGCTGTTTCTCTTTAAATTTGAAAGCTGCTGCTTGATGAAGAGGAGTCCATCACTGTCCCAGCTTTCTCAGGCGCAGTAACAGTGGCGTCACAGTCCTAAGCTTCACCAGGAGGTGCCCACGAAGTCACTGTATAGCTGGTTGCTGGGGAAACTAGGTTTAGGATAGCTGCGAGTGCTCCTTTGGGGCTGAAAGCATTCCATTTCTCCCACGGGATTACAAAAGTGCTTGTGAGGCATCTTTTTTTGGGTGACAACAGTTGCTGAGCTGTGCTGTGCCTCTGACTGGCAGCTTTCTCTCCTCTAATCCTGTACCTCTTCACCAGCCTCCATCTGCAGCACAGTCCAGCCAGACCCTCCTTGAAGGGAGGACTCAGTACTCAGACTCTGCATCTCCTTTAGTCCTCACTGCAGTATGGGTCAGGTCGGCCAGCATAGAGAGGCTCCTTCCTGCAGTAGTCGCTGAGGCACGATGGGGACACCGTGGCTTTACAGATATGTGTGGCAGGCTGAAGATGAGGTGGCCTGTGGGAGGTTATTGCTCCCCTCAACTCACACCAGTTCCTCTGGGAACCCACATCTGCCCTGCTTGTGCTTCTGTTGCTGGTCAGGACTCGGTAGCTCCAGGATCCTCCCTTTGAGCCTGGGAGGGTGCTGATGTGTATAGAGGGAGGCATCTCACTCTGGAGCCAGATCCTTCCCTGCCAGGACCTTCACTCCCAAGTTTAGGTCTTGTCCACAGACCACCTGGATGAAAGGTGGAGCATAGACAGGCCTAGGGTCAGACTGAAAGTGTCAGGAGACCCTGACTCTCCTCACTGGCGTCATTCTAAAGAGAAAGCCAGGGCCAGACAGTCTGATTTCCATTTTTGAAGTCTTTTTGAAAATGTATATAACCGCTGGGCTCATCCTAAGATGAATGGCGTGTAGCTGTGTGACAAATGTGGCTTGGGTGCAAGTGTTTTTCCACCCATCAATATTAAATGTTAGGAAAAGGGCTGTTTCCTTGAAGGAGCCCTACAAAAAGCTGCTTTAAAAGTCAAATTAGAGAACTGGCTCTGGTCCAAAGTAATCAGCAACAGTGGAGGAGAAACATTCTCAGGTGGCACCAAGTGGCTTTGGCATTTGGCATTTCCCACAAATGGGAAAATCAATGAATAGAGCTGAAAAGCCCCTGGTGTTTCGAAAGGTTGCGAGAAGCCACAGTTGTTAGAGCAATGTGGTAGCTGTGAGCCAATGAAACCAGTTAAAAAAGAAATGTTACCCGCTCTTCAGGGATTCTAGGTTATTAGTTGGGGGGCTTGGGAGGAGCTGGGCACTATGATCCTGGTTGTGTGTCCTGTCATCCCATACCCTCCTCTCAGAATCTACCCAGCCTGGCCCTCTGCCCCTCAGGCCTCTGATAGTACAGATGAGCTGAGTAAAAATGGCTTATCTGCCCTACCTATAACTTCATCCGACTCTTACAGAATATTATACTTATATAATCTTGTGTAAATATAAAATTTAAAAATAAGTCGGAAATCAAGGGAATTTAGGTATTTTAAGAAATTTTCATTTTCCCTAGTGGATTTTTTTTTAAATAAAAAAACTTACTTAGAAAATTATTTATTCCTAGGAAATAAATTAGCATGGCATAGCAGGAAGGGACCTTAGTTTGAGAGTTCTTGGCCTGATTTTCTACTTATGGTTCCCATGGCCTGGGAAATTCACTTAGCTTCTCTGGGGCCTCAATTTTCCCACCTTTAAAATGGGCAGGGCAAATTGGTTGATCTCTGAGGTCCTTTCCAGCTCCCTGATTCTGCGAAATGAATGTACTGTTAATAACACTGAAGTATTTGAGGGAATTGTGGGGGTTGAAGACTATTAGCCCAACTTGTTTTTCAACTCAGCACATTGAATAAATGGCTTCAAGGCATCTATTAAAAACCTTTTGCGTAATTAAATGCTAACAAGAAAGAGGTAATCTTTCATTAAATTAATTTTTAATTTAATTCCTAATTTAATTTTGCATCACATAACACATATGTTTTTAAATAGATATTTATACTTTATTTGCAGGTGGCTTTGAAATTAATTTGTTCTTTGCTTAACCTGCCACAGTCTGAGTGCTCAGTCTTCCAATTTCCTTGGCAATTGTTGCTAATGCCACAATTCTCTTAAAGCATTTCTTAGATTCCCTAGTGGTTTAGTTGAATGTTTAAAAAAATGCAAGACAACAAACAGCTCCATGAACGAAAGGCTAGATTGGTAGCATACCCAGTTAGAATTGGGTACTGGTATCTACCTAAAGCATCTTTAATTTCTTCTTTTAAAAGTCTTGCTTTTCTTCTCTGCATCACAGTTTGTTAGTAAGCTCATTTTCTGTATCCACCTAGAACTCTAAGAATTGAGCATTTATAGAAGAGGGTTTATAGACTGAGAAGTTTTCCACTTGCCTGGTGGTTACAGTATCCTAGAAATAAGGACCTAGGATATTCCTATTAGGTGTCCAGAAAATCCTCAGTTCATCTACAGCAAAGGTAGCAGTCACCACCAGCTGCCCCAGTTTTCCAGTCTGTCTGGGTTGCTGGTACTGATAGCTACCTATGGTGTCTTGCCGACTTCCTGCGGAAGTCTGGAGAATTTTGTTTTCAAACCTGAAAGGGTACAGCACTTCTTTCTGCAGGCACAGGAGGCAGGGAGCAGCTCGGGGGTCATCCCTCCTCTGGGCTGGGATTGGTACCAGCTTCCCGCCACTGGGGTAGGAGTAGGAAGGTACCATCACAGTCTAGCTCACAGTCTAGCTCTGGGTCCACTACCCTCAGACTGGCTGGCCAAGGAAGCTCTGCTTTTTGGGGGGAAGTGAGGTAAGGATGCGAGGACACTTCTGAACACTTGGCCCTGTCCAGAAACCAGTGGAACCAAACCTTTACGCTTTCAGAGGTTCTCCCTTTTCCAGTGACTACATGGTTCTAGAACTTCCTTCGGTGTGTGAAAGACAGTTGGGGATGTTGGGCAGCTTGCAGAATCAAGCAGTTATTTCTAAAGGTAGAAGTGAGGCAGTTTGGAGTCTTCAGTGTGCTTCCAGAGGGCTGCCTCAAGGAAGCAGAGTGAGGCTCTATCCCCTTGGCCCCCAGAAGCCTAAGTATGGGGTTAGAAGCCTGGAGTGGGGAGAGGGATTGGTGGGTACTGTCCCCTGTTCAGACTTTGCCTGAAGTCTACAGGAAGCACCTACTAAATGTCCTCAGGCAAGGCTCTGCAAGCCTTTAAAAGACTATTTAAAACCAAGAATTCAGGACCCTTATTAAGGGCCACAGTTTTAACAATGTAGGTGGCAAGTAGAAACAAAATACATACCCTTTGTAGCTTAATGGTATGTTAGTAATAATCATAGCACATGAAATGCATATCTGAATATTTACATGAATGTACAGTATGTATGCACGACTGTGCATATTTGAACGTGTCACTTGACAGTTTATAAGGCTTGTATACATCATCACATTTAATCCTCACAGCAATGCCAGGGAAGGAATATTACAAGTGATAGTCAGGGTCTGTTGGGGGTGGAGGCTGGGAGGACTGTGGTTTCTGCTGAAGCATCTTGCAGGGCCGCATGGGCTGTGGGCCCTGCTCTGGTGACTAGCATGGGGCTCTCCCTCCTCTAGACACAAGGCTAGGAGAACCCCTTTTTTCTAATGAAAGTCACCAAATATCTGATGTCTTTGCTTCAGTCAGCATTCATTCATTTCAACGTGATTGTTTTTAAGTTAAATTATATTTTAAGGGGCTATTTCTTATGAAAAGAATAATTCTTTTCATAAGAATTATGCAAGACTGGCCCTTCCTGGAGGGAGGGTAAGAAGAAAGTTTGGGGGGATGTACATGCTGAGGTCCGGACCAGGGATGTCACCTGTTTCACTTGAGCTGGGCCCGTGGGGATTGTAAAGATGGGAGTAGCTCCGCAGCTCTGTGACCTTGCCCTTCCCCAGTGCTGTGGCCCAACCTGCCCTCAGCTGTGCCTCCTGGTTGGGTTATTCTTGTACCTGAAGCCCCAAAGTTTAGAACTCACTAAACTTGGGGGCGGAAAGAAGAAGTGGCCCCAGCCCAGACCTCAGTGTGGCTTTGGGAAGTAGGACACTGCCCTCTGGAACTTACTCTCTGAAGCATGAGTTCTTGGGTACCCCCTTCCGATGGCAGGATTGGCCCTTGAGGTCCATAGTCAGAAGGGTTATAAGTAAACAATTTGGTAACAAAGACCAAACTGCAGACTCGTTTGTTGGATTTTTTGCTTTTTTTCTTTTGTTATTGTTGCAGCTTTGTAACTTAAGAATTTGCCAGGTAACTTTGAAAACAAACAAACAAACAAATAAGATCTTTTCAGCCTGTAGTCTGTTCTGTCAGTTCTGTAGTGCAAGAACATGTCATATATTCCAGGAAAAAATAATTTGAATCCAATTCATTTTGTTCAACAAATATTTAAAATTTATCTTAAAAAAAAAAAGAAAGAAAGAAAGAAAGAAAAAAATCAGTCACTAGCTGGGTCTCTGATTCTCATTCAAAGTAAAGCTGCGACTTCCAGGCATTAGTCAAGTTGAGAAGTGAGGCAGCTGGCCAAGTAGTTTGGGCCAGAGTCCTGCTACAGAAGAAAAATGATTCAGGGTTGCTTTTAAAGTTGAATTTTCCAGTGTTTTTCGTCTCTAAGTCCTTTAAATTTCCAGTTTTCTGTTCCCATTACCTGTGTTGATACAGGAGGATTCTTTTTAAGATGACAAGAAAGAATAATGTCTTTGGAATCCGAGTAAGTTGTGTTATTGTAACTGGGGACAATCTTTTTCATTAGCTGGCTTTTCAGAGACCCATATAAATTATTATCAGTATTATCAAGGAAGTTGTCTGTCGTTGGGTTTTTTTAAAGCTTCCTCGCTTCCAGCCATATTGTCCTCATTATCCTTGGGGTGACTCCAACCGTTCGTCTGGTCTTTCCTTCCTGTCTTTGTGTGGAGATGCCTCAGCTGTCCAGGGAACAACTGACTGTGTTTTTGAAATGACTTTATTTTTCAGATGTCGAACTCTCTCAGGTTCGCCTAGACCAAAGAACTTCAAGAAGATTCATTTTATCAAGAATATGCGGCAACACGATACCAGGAATGGCAGGTACTACACTAACAGAAGCTGCTCGCCAGCCTTCCAGTTGTAGGAGGGGTGGGTCCAATGGGGAAGGGAGGAAGGGACTGTTTGAATGATGAGACTTCCGCCAAGTGAAGCCAGTGCTGTTAAGATGAACAGTATCTCCAGTAACCTTCGCAAACAGACCAGTTCTACCCCATTCCCACCAGAAGCATCCAAAGAAGTCTATAGGAAATAATGCTCCCTAACAGTGACCAGAGGCTGGCTGAGATTTTTAGATTAACCACAAACTGACTTTTTAATAGTACTCAAATATATTTTTATAGAAAACTTGGAACAGAAAAAGTTGAATTTTGGTTTTTAATTTTTCCTCCCCCTCATTTTCTGCTTTATTTCCTTTTTTCACCAGGGCTATGTGCTCTAGTCAGTAAATATCCCTCCAGATCTGTACCTGAACTTGGTTTTGGTGCTAACTTTGATAGTCTTTAGGAGACTAGAATCATGACTTTGCCAGCAGATTCTTACTGAGCGCTGATTCAGATTCCTGGGCTGCTGACATTTGGAGCACAGGTTTCTCCGGCTCTTCAGTTGCTCTTTTAGAAGGTGCTGTCAAGTGAAAATTATTGTGGTTGAAATTTATGTGACCTTGATATTAAAACTATCTTAGTGATAGATCAGAATCGTTATTGCTGGCATGTTTGTGATCGACCAGCTAAGTCCATTCATGGCAGCCCGAGGGCGGCGCTGGAACAGAGTTCTAAGACCTCTCGGGGTTCCCTGAAGCTCTGTACCCCTCTGTACCTGTTAGGAACAGCTCTGCCCCACAGACCTGTGACCTGGATAATGATTTCCCTGAATGGGAGAGTTATAGACACCATCCCAGAGCAGAGGTCTTGCGCAAAGACCATTTTGTTGGACCTCCTGATGTACAGAAGACCACTAGTACACTAATCTGTACCAAATGAGAATTGCTAAAAAGTCATTAGGCTCATGGAATGATTGAGGCCCGGCATTATTGTAATTTGGTGTAAAACACACTGTACAACCTAAATAATAACACTAATGACTACAGTTTTTAAAGAATGATTTTCTTGAAGTTTGTATGTACTTTTTAAACCTTAGTTGAAAAGGGAATATAATTTTATGGCTATTCAGTGATTTCGGAATAGCACGATTGAGCTCCCTTGTCAAATAATTTTTACATAGTCAGTATATATTCATAGTTTAAGTACAGAGCTTTAGTTAAAATGTACCCAACTGCCATCTGTTAAATGGAATATTCTGACTTTCTCTCTCTCTTCTCCTTACTCTCACTGTTGTAATTATTATGCCTCATTCATTTAACCACCATGTTTTTCTTATCTTTTGTGGCTCTTAATTACTAAATCCAAACCTTAGTTATATTATTTTTAGTGTAATTATTTATCATTTATTTACATTTGTGTTTTTATCCGTAATCTCTTTAACCATAAAATAAGCATAGGAAGCCTTTAATTCCTAATTAAAATCAGTGACAAAGCCAAAGGAGTCAGCCACATTAATAGTATTCTCCCACCTGTAGATGCTGTCGAGGATACAGTCAGATAATTGCCTGGCATGGTTTGGTAGTGAGAGCATGTAGTTAGCAAAAGACTTGGACTGACGAGATTGCCAGTGTGTGCTTTACGAAGCCATATTCCTCAGCACACCCTTGACCTAGGAACAATATGAATGGTCCGAAAAGCAGGCAGTTGCTGGCAGTTTTGCTGGAGAATTTTCAGAGGGAGCCAGGAGAGACTATTAGCTTATCTGAAGATCTGAGAACAGGAATTTAGGACAGGAACCACAGGCTGGAGGCTGTGGCGATGGCCAGTTATAACTGCCCAGGTGAGAACTGCTTTTCCTGTGCCAAAGGAGGATGAAAGGACTGGAGGTGCTGGGGGTGCTCTCCTTCCCCCACCCGGTTAATGAGCAAGGAAGGACTATTCTTACATGAAAGAAAGAACCTGGGAGGACACCAGGAAGAAAATGCAATTTCTGAGGTGACAGAAGGAAATTGTGGTCAAGAGCTGATGAATGGGAGGATGTGACCTGCCATTTGAGAAAGGAAAGGAGAATTGCCCCCACTGCAGCTGGGCAGCAGGCGTGAGATTGTCCCGAGAGACGGTGGCTAGGGACATGTGGATGATCTCCGGTCCAGCAGTGATGGGTAGCAGGGATCCTGGTCATTCTCTTAGAAGGGAGACACGGGTGCAATGGCTGGGGCGGGGTCTCTGATTCCCCCGCCTCAGGTGTACAGAAACACACATACAGCACCACCAGCACTACACAAGAGGGGCACTCCTACAGTGAGTATCAGAGCCACTCGACCCAGGTTTCTGCCTGCAGTGGGGAGGAATGAGGCTTTACAGAGAAGGCTGAAAGTGTTCATTAAAGATCTTGAAGTTCTGGACTGAAAACAGAATGGCCTGAGTTACTGGTATGTTTGTCTCTTCTTGCACCGGGGACAAGAGACTGGAAAGGAAGCCTGCACAGCCCCGAGGCCCGCAGCGGGCTCCCCAGCCCAGGGGTCTCGGTCTCTACTCCAGCCCCTACTTTTGCCCACTCAGACAGTGTGCCCATCTTCTGAGTCTCCTTGTAACCTCTCACTGCACAGACCAGCCTCTCAGACTGCAGGCCAAACTTGGGGCCCACTTGCTATTTGGCCCTGGTGTTGAGGTTCCTCTGTCCGGAAGCCCACTGACGGTGACGGAGGCACCAGCATCAAGGAGTATTTGGGCTCACGTCTCAGCAAGGACAAGAGTGCGGCCGATGGGATGAAAGGAGGAGCATCTGTATTGAGATTCATCGCACTGTCTGATTCTGACAGTGGAGCTGAAGCTTTCATCGCTGGGTCTGCCATCTGTGTCTGGGCTCCGTCCTCAGCTCTACCGGCTCAAAGTTCTGTAGCGTGACTCCAAAACACACTCAGCTTGCTTTTCTGTATTTCTGTTACATGCAAAGCCTTACTGCAGGGCCCTAATCCAGCCTCATGGAATTTGCTCATTCCAGACAAATAAATAGTTTTCACTTCAAATAGACTCACCCTCCATCAGAGCCATACCTTCTACTGAAGGTGCATATTAAGTACAATTGAAGATAGAAAAGAGAAAAGATAATAAAAACTGAGGAGCAAATATGATAAAAGAGAAATCTTGTGTTATTGAAAAAACAAAAAACCTATGATCAGTAGTATCTAGGTAGCTGCTTAGAAGTAAAGCTCGTGGGTTCGGCCTGCTCCATGTTCACCCAGTTCTCCCTATGACATTAGACAAATCCCAGCTGGCACGTGAAGTGGAGTGAGCACCTTCAGTAGACAGTGCGATAAGTTCTTTCCTGGCCCTGCTAGGTGTTGCATCTCCTAGCAGGTAGGGGAAGCTGCGACAGAAGCTGCCGCACTCCAGTTTTCTGCCTTAATACAAAGACAGTTTGGCTCTGGGGAAGTCTTGTTGGGCTTGATAATTGGAAAAGAAAGCAATGCTTGGCTGAGTTTTAGAAAGACAGATTTCAGAAAGTTCAGACTAAGAAGTGGCTACTTGTGCCTGCAACCATATTGCCCAGAAGGATTGTAAAATTATGCATATCATCAGATGATAACGGGTGCATTTATTGAGTGCTTACTGGGTGCCATGCTCCAAGTTCTTGATAAACTTTGTTTCATTAACTAAACTCAGTGGGTGATTGTTGAGTAAACGAGCGGAAAGATCTTTTAAATATCACCAGGACTATATCTTGAGCAATAGGAAGAATTTAGAAATATACATAATCTTTGAAATAACCTTGTGAGGTAGCTGTTACTGTTGTTGTGTTAGGCAGAATAACATGTCATTCCCCCGCCCCCCGCCCCATCCCAAAATGTCTATGTCATATCCAGGACCTGTGATTATGTTAGGTAACATGGCAGTGGGGAATTAAGGGGATAAATGGAGTGGAGCTCATTGATCAGTTGCCCTTAAAATAGCAGGATCATCCTGGATTATCTGGGTGAGCGCAGTGTAAACACAAGTGTTCTTAAAAGTGGAGGAGGGAGGCCAGAGAGTGAGTGGCAGGGTGATGCAGTGTGAGAAAGACAACTGTCCCTTGCTGGCTTAGAGAGAATGAAAGAGGGGCCATGAGCCAAGGAATGCAGCAGCTCCTAGAAGCTGGAGAAGGCGGGAAAGCGATTCTCCCTTAGAGCCTCCAGTGAGAACCAGCTCTGCTAACACCTTGCCTTTAGCGCTGTGAGACCCATTTCAGAGTTCTGACCTCCAGAATTGTAAGATAATAAATTCGTGTGGTCTTAAGTCACTAACTTTATGGTAATTTGTTACTGCAGCCATAGGAAATTTAAACAGTCTTCATCCCAGTTTATGAAGGAGAAAACTGGACCACTTAGCTAGAAAGTAGGGGGTGGAATGTGGATCCAGGCATCAAATTTCAAAGCTTTTTGTCATAATCGAAGGGAAGCGTAGGAGATAAAAATCCATATACTATAAGACAACGTGTCCTAGTGGATCTTGAGAAAACGCTATTGAATTCTGATTTTTAAAAATCATTAACTAAAGGCCAAAGACTGATAAAAGAATGGCAAATGTAGAAGAATACTGTGAGGAAGATTCAAGTCCAGAATGAACTAAGGATTGATAGAAAGACTAGGAAATTGGAACCTTTTCACACTGGTGACAGGAATGTAAGATGGTGCAGTAATTGTGGAAAATAGTTTGGCGGTTCGTTTGGCTGTTCCTCAAAAAATTAAACATAAATTACCATAAGACCCAGCAATTTCACTGCCAGATACATAGCTAAAATAATTGAAAAGAGAAATTCAAACAGATACTTGTAACCAATATTCATAGTAGCATCATTCACAACAGCCAAAAGGTAGAGACAACCCAAGTATCCATCAACAGATGAATGGATAAACAAAATTTGGAACATATATACAAAGGAATATTATTCAGGCACAAAAGGGGACAAAGAGCTGATATGTGTGCTACAATGCACATGAACCTTGAAAATATGCTGACTTAAATAAGATACAAAAGGTCACATATTGTGTGGTTCCATTTATACAAAATATCCAGAATAGGTAAATCCAAAGAGAAAAAAAGCAGATTAGAGGTTACCAGAGGCTGGGGAAAGAAAGTTATTGCTAAATGGTTGCCAAGTTTCTGCTTGGGGCGATGGAAAAGTTTTGGAAATAGATAGTGGTGATGGTTGCTCAACACTGTGTTTGTACTTAATGACACTGAATTGTGCACTTAAAATGGTTAAATGGCATTTTTTATATATTTTATCACAATAAAGTGAAATGCCAGTGATAGCCTTGGGGCTTTCGGAAGAGGGAGAGAAGGGATGTCGAATTTATGTGGGTTGATGGTACAAGGGAGTGGATGTCAGCTGCCAGCCTAGTTTTAGTTTCCTTAACAAGTATAACTGTGAAATGTAGACTCTAAACAAAGCAATGTGTGGGCACACAGTAGGTGCTCAGTGTTTGTGGAATAAATGAATAAAGAGGACTTTTAAATGAGTTTCAGTCTTCAGGACTGGATCTCGGGGAATGGAAAGAATTTAGAACAAATGATCATTTAAAACACTGTGAAGAATAAAAAGTTCTAAGTTGAATGCTAGGCAAATGTTGCCTTAAAAGTCAAAAAGAGACAGAGGTGGTAGCACAGGGTAAGTTCTAATAATCATAGACTAGCGAGCCCAGAGCTGATTGCTGGCAGTTCTGGAATGGATTATTAAACAGATGGTTTGGGCGCTTTTAGAAAAGAGTGGAGTTTGTTAACAGTCAATATGACTTCACTATGAAAAGTCATGGTAAGTTAACTTCATCTCCTTATTGGCGGAATAACTAGGTTAGCAAAGTAGAGAACTGCCATAGACGTGACATTTAATTTCAGCAGAATGTTAGACCACTCTTCATTGCAGCATCTCCCAGTGGATAGAATGGTGATCAGTGGGCTGGGGGATGGTGAGGCTGGAGAGCTTGCAGGCAGCTGAACTTCTTTAGTCAATGGTTGTTAGCCTGAAGGGGAGTTTGAGAAAAAAGAATAGCACATGGTATTCGCATGAGCATTATCTCCTCTTCAGAGTAAAGGCCAGTAAGCCTGTTGTGGGCCTTGTGGAAGACGAAGAGCAGCAGGGAGAGAAGGAGATTGTGTTACAGAGGCGAACCAAGACCCAGCTAACTTCAGCAGCTGGAAATGGTAGGTGCAGTTCACCGAGACTAAATTTAGCAGGGATAAATGATTTACAGTATCGGATAGAGACTTTTCAGAGTTCATATGAAAAAATATCTTGGAATTTAGATTAACAGTTTGTTTCATAGAGGCTAACAATGGAATGTAACTACAGAGGAAGCTAATTTAGCTTGTCCTAGTAGAAGGATAATACCACAGAAATATATCACTTTTACACCCAGCCAGGGTCAGTCCCATCTGTCGTGTTTCAATCAGCGTGTCACGTTTTAAGACATTGGATTTGTATTGAGATGGCTCTGTTGTGGTGGACTCGAATTTTCCAAGCCCCTTCCCTGCACAGGGCAGGGTGGATGACACATAGCAAATAGGAACAGGCAGCGCTTCTGTCTCATTTCATTATATCACCTAAGTATCAACAGCCAACTTAATAAAGTGGTTCCTTAACTATAGAGAATGAAGTGATACCCGTGTTTAGTCTATTCAACACCTAGATACAGATACCTGCTCTGTGCTGGAACTGTTTTAAGTGATGAGACTGATCTATGAATAAAGTAAAGATCCTGCTTCGAGTAGTTACAGGCTAATTAGGGAGGCAGACAATACACAAGTAATTATATCCTGTCAGAGTTCGGATAGGTGTACTATGGAGGAAAACTCACGCAACTGAGGGGGTTGGGAGTGTAGGGGCAGGGCCCATGATAGGCCAAAGCTTCAGAGATGGGGATACCTTTGAACAGAGGTAGGAGATGAGGGAGCCAGCCCTGTGCTCGCAGTGTGGAAGAATGTTCATGGTGGATGGAACAGCAGTTGCAGAGTCCCTGAGACTGGAACGTTTGGGATGTGCCTGACAAACTATACGAAAGCCAGTGAGGGTGAATTAGAGCAGGGGTGAGGGGGGAAGGAGATGAGTCTTGGGAGGGTAGATTGTGAAGACTCCTGCTTGTGTTATGAGTGAGGTGAGAGCCATGGAGTGTGCTGAGCTGAGCACTGGTGTGACCTGGCTTGCATTTGAGCAGGAGCACTCTGGCCAACCAAAAATCAGGAGCAAGCATTGCAGGTCATTTTTTGGTAACTTTATTCTCATAGAAAATTAGACTGTGTGTGTATTGTGTACTGTCTTCTAAAAGTGAATTGATTTTGATATGAAGTTCAAAAATGACTCGAGGTCTTTAAAAAACTTCTCATGAATGTATGAGCAAATTCTCTGTCATGAAAGAGAAATGACCAGTGGCCCCATGCCACAGCACCTAGAATGGGCTCTCGAACATCCTATGAGGAGGGTGGTTGGCGAGTGGGAGCTGCTGCTTAGTTAGTAGTAAAGAGCCAGTCACCATTTGCTCTCATCTGTATCTTCACCAAGAGCCCCACTATGTCCTGGGGAGAAGGTAATCAAAAACAAAGAAAAATCTCAGTCCTTGGGGTTAAGATACACCCTTGAAAATGACAAGTATTACAAGGCCAGTGAGCGCCAACTGAGAGCCAGTTGCTGGCCAGGTAGAACTAGATCATCAGGATAGAAGGTAGAGATTCTGTGCCTGAGGCTGAAGACTTAACCAATGGTCTTTCAAGACACTTGTGTCTAAGTGACCTCATAGTCCTATTAGGAAAGGACATTTCCAGCTCTTGAGACTCTCAAACATTTGTCTTTGAGGGAGACTGGAGACAAGAGCCCTCAGTGCAAATGGGTGTCACCTTCCCTCAGGCATGCAGCTTGTGGGCATTATTTACCATCTTGGAAAGTCATCCACTTTTAAATGTCTGCGTTGTACACAAGTGATGGCTGCCATGTACACCAGCAGTGCCCACCTCCTGGGTCTGCTTTGAGAATCATTTCATTCTGAACAGGCAGAGAAATGCTCTTCGCAGTGAGTGGACTGGGCCGTCTCATCCCAGTTCACTTTAAAAGGATTTGAGATGGGACTGGACAAAGAAGTGAGATGTAGGGTGTTTTCTCTTTAAAGTGTGAACTCAGTGGGAAAACTCAAAAAGTACATTAAAAAGATTTTCGTACTTTTCATCTGCTTTTCAAGTAAGATGGTAAAAGTGCAGTAACTGAAGTCAAGTTGAGGCCTTTTCTTTTTATACTGAAAATTTTGGAGAGGGTTAGGATAATAACTAAACGAAGACCTTGTTTGTGATCTCATCAGTTCCAATCTGTCAGCCTGGTTCAGTTTGAAAAATGTTAGAGAGGGTGGCATGTTTTAAAAATTAAAACAGCTAGTTACCAGTTCTGAACTGCCCTTCTTGAATGGAAAATGTCATTGCCTTTTCTTCCTTTAATGAATCCATCCAATTTGACAGATGTTGAGCATCTTCTATGAGACCCCTTGCAATATCTACCCCTTCCCAAGCAAGCTTTTCCCTCTCAGAACTTTTGTTTTTCATTAGAAAACTAAAACCATAGCCCCAGCAGCAGGAGGCTGGCAGGGAGCATCTTTATCTGTTTCATCATCAGTGTTTATAACCAATCCCCAGTGAAACCTCAGTTTTGAGGAACTATGAGTGGACAGACTGAAGGAGCCTTCAGTAATCCCCAGACCTCACTGAGACTCCTGGCGCAGCCTCTTCTACCACCAAAATATCCCCCAGAGTTGCTCTCAAATATGACCGACCCATTGACTTTCCCTTATTCCCTCCCTGGTGCTGTGAGTGGCTGGAGGAAGGAAGGAGCTGGGTTGGTGGACCACCCACTGGGCTGTAGGAATGCTTGTGCCCTGGGGCCAGCTGGGGCTATTGCTGGGTCAGTACCACACACAGGCTTACTAAGTTTTTATTATTCTTATCTCTTTAAGAAGCATAGGGGTTATGCGGGCTTTTTCTTTGACTCTATATGAGCAGCAGCCTGAGAATAAACCCGTAATTATAGCTAGAAGAGGGCTCAGGGCCAGGGGCCACCTTCAGGACAGGGCTACCAGTGCTGCCCTGGAAGAGCAAGTAGAAGGCTCAAGAAGGGACTGCTAACTCCTGTGACACCACACTCTGCTTGGTTTCCTCCTGTCTCCCTGTTATGGGTTGGATTGTGTTCCCTCAAAATTCTTATGCTGAGTCCCACCCCCCAGGACCTCAGAATGTGACCTTATTTGGAAATGGAGTCATTGCAGATGTAATTGTTAAAATGAGATTGTCCTGGAGCAAGGTGAGCGCCTAATGTAATGTGACTGGTGTCCTTGTAAAAGGGGGAACTTTGACAACACACACACAGCAAGAATGTCATGTGGCCATGTGAAGGCTGGTATTATGTTGTCACAACCGAGGAGCTACCAGAAGCTGGGAGAGAGGTTTGAAAGAGATCCTGCCCTGGTGTCTTCATCAGAGGGAGCATGGCTCTGTAGATACCTTGAGCTTGGACTTCGGGCCTCCAACACCGTGAGACAGTCTATTTCTATGTGTAAGCCATTCGGCGTGTGGTGCTTTGTTATAGCAGCCTCAGGAAACTCACATACTCCCTTATTCTCTCTCACTGCCGTTATGTGCTTTGCTATCTTGGACCCACCTCTCTTCTCACTTCACTCCCTATCACTAGGGAAGCTCATCCACACCACAGCTTCAGTCACCATCACCATCTTAACCAGTCCCAGGTCTCCTGAATCCCAGGACTGGCTCCCTCACAGATGCAGGTGGCCTTTCAGGAGCTAGCCTGACAGTCTGGTTTCTACCATTCCTCCACCCCCACATCATCCTCCAGCTCTGTTGAATTATTTATAGTAATTGCTTGGTAAAGGATAGAGGTTAGTAAACACTGGAAGAAACACCCACAAAAATTACGTATGTAGCTTAAACATTGTGCTTTAGTTTAAAGCATATTGGTGATCATTCAAGTGTTTGTTTGTTTGTTTGTTTGTTTTTATGCCAGTCCTTTTCTTTGCATATGATTCCCACAGATCGGGATTTGTCTTGTGGTATCAACCTCGCATATCATCATACACACCCACTGCTGACATGTCCAGATCGGACTTCTTTAAATAGACCCAAGAACCTAAGTGTAAAATCCTTTTGTATTTTTACATTTTTTTCCTTATGTTTTATAGATGTCTTGCCCATACCTCAAATGCAATTTTTTTTTAGTGACTTGCCTTATTTTAAAAAAGCATTCTTCATTTTTTTTAATAGAAACAGCATTTCTTCTTTTTTTCCACTTCTCAGTCATTTCTATAGTCTTTCATGAAAAAAGACAAGTAGAAGTAACAATTACTACTGGTGAAGACGTACATGACTAACTCTTAGTAAGTGGACGACTCGGTGTGGGTATTCTGGAAACAGCTTCCCAGCCTGAGCTGTGAGTGTGCTGTGGGTGTTGGTTAAAGTGATACACAGAGGGGAGTGGAGACCTTGGTGGTTCAGGCAGGTGGAGGTCAGGGAAGAGGGTTTTATCGCATGTTCAGTTTCTCAAATAGGCCTTCTGCTCTTTCTCTTCCCAGCCTTGACCCATACCAATCCCTCTGCCAGTATATCTTCTCCTGTAGCCTAATTGCCACTTATCCCCTCCTGTCTCAGCTTAGCTGTCACTTCCTCCAGGAAGCCCATCTGGCCTCCCTTAAGCCAGGCTAGCTGTCTCTCTGATGTGCTCTATAGCTCCTTCTACTGTTCCAGGGCAATCACACCCCTGTGTAAACATCTCCCACCCAACCATAAGCTTTGTAAGGATGGAGCCCTTGTCTGTATTGTTCATTATCGGATCTCTAGCACCAGCACAATGTCTGGCATAGAGTAAGTTGCTCAGAAAATAGTGTGGAAGGGAGGGAGGAGGAGAGGAAGATCATTTAACTTGTTTCTCAGAAATCTTCCCCCACTCCCTGCATTGTAGGATAAGGTATACCTTAGCAAGCACTGAAGGCCTATACTGCCATCACAGTACTATTAGCAGTAATGAAAGTGGCCATGGAGACGGTGGTAGTATGAGCAGCCATAATAAGGTAATATGATCAGCCACTGATGATAATACCACCATCTTGTATTTGTGGACTGCTTAGCGTAGATCTTTAGATGCATTATCCCACCTGATCTGTGCCAGCTCCATGTCCCCCAATTCCTCTTGCTCTGATACGTTGTGTAGCCTCACACATCACTGTGTTGGTCATGCTTCCCTCCATCCTGGCCTCTCCATTTCCAGTTCTCACTAATTGGAATCTCGCTTCTCCAGGACGCAGCCCCAATCCCAAGTGCTTGTCCCAGGCCCCAGCTCTACCACTTGCTCAGGCTTCTAGGTCCCTCTTGTCCATAGGCTCCTTCCCTCTTTCTAGCTCGCCGAACTGGAATATTATTGTCTCTGTGCACTTTGTGCATCAGCAAACAGCACGAGGCACAGAGGACTTCCTGAGCAGGTGATGTGTGCCACAGAACAACTAGGAAGAAAGTGACCGAATGCCAGCTATGTAAGTTTCCCAGGGTTGCCCTATAAAGTACCATAAACTAATGACTTAAAACAACAAAAATATATATTTCAGTTTTAGAGGCCAGAGGTCAAATCAAGGTGCCTGCAGGGCCACGTGCCCTCTGAAGTTAGGAAAGGACCCTTCCTGGCTTCTTCCAGCTTCTGGTGGCTGCCAGCGATCCTCGGTGTCCTTTTGTTCAAATCACTCCAACGTCCGTTTCCACCATTACATGGCCTTCTTCCCTCTGTGTGTGTATGGGTATCTCTAAATCTCTCTCCTTATTAAATCCAGTCATTGGCTCTAAGGCCCACGCTAATCCAGTATGACCTCATCCTAACTTGGTTACATATGCGAAGACCGGATTTCTAAATAAGGCCACATTCACAGGTTCTGGGGGGTTAGGACTTCAACGTATCTTCTTGGGGAGCACAATTCAACCCACAACACCAGTATTTTTAAGTGTGTTTTTCCTGCTTCCAGGGCACATAGGGAAATGAACTACAGAATTTGAGAGTGCGTTTTTACATGTGTACCTAGTACCTAATGTGGACCCCTGGGCCGTGGACACACCTAGGCTGTGCTTATGCATCACTATACTCAGCCATCATTGTTGTGAAAGTGATTTTCTTTGCTCTAACTTTTGAAGTTGGTTGCTTGTTTTTATGTCCTTAAGAGAATATTTCTGCTCTAATGGAATATTCCACCTGGAAGAGCTCAAACCTTTTCACAGCCAACAGAGACTCCTCAGGATTCTGGAAATAGAATAAGAAGTTTTTGGCTTAAGCGGGAACACTTAGGAGTCCCTGATGGCATTGGACGCTGCCTGCTCAGACGTTGTCAGCACTGGACTGAGGAGTTGAAAACAGATTCAATGAAAGTGGTTCGTGGCACTCCGACAACTGTGGGGGCCCTTGTGTACTTTCTGGCTGTTCTGAAGACTCTAGCATCTCACCGGCAAAGTGGAAGCTTTGTGGCCTGAAGCCACACGTTTTCTCATACCAGAAACACTTTCCTAAGCACGGAAATGAGGCTACACGAAGAAGAAAGTTAGATGGTCTTCCAGCTGCAGAACACGCTCAGCGCTTCCTGGAAGGGTTTGGAAAACGTGTATCCAGAGGGAGCTCTGCCCATGTGGGCTGCAGCGCTGGGGAGCCTTTCCTTTTGCTATTTTTCTTTTTCTCTGACAGATGTTTGTGTATGGAAATGTGATTTTTAATTCCTTAAAGGCTCATCTCTCTGGAGTTGATTCTTCTTTTGAAGTCATAATCTTTTGTGTAATGCTTTCTGGTCAGCTTGACTCCCAAGTACAGCATTATATGTCACAGATGGGGAAAATTATGTGGGCCTTTTGCATGCCATTTGGGCATAAAAGAAGATAGCTACAGTGGCCGGAAGGAATGACGTGGAGTTGGGCAATTTCTAAAGCCCATCGGAAATGGAGTTTGGCCGTCTTACGTCATTCTTCACTAGCATCTAATTTAATTCTTTCACAAATACACAAGTACTCAGAGGAAGATATTGCTTGATGCTTATAAGAGCAAAACTGCAAATTCACATGAACTCTCCGGGTTCTAGACACAGTGGTTAGCCACAGTGCTCAAAGTTGTCAGTGTAGGAACCAGAGGAGACTAGAGCATGCCACTTGTTAATATTTGCCTGCTCTGGGTTCAGCCTCAAGTCCCTCCCAGATTCTAGAGCTACTTCAGGAAACATGGAGGATGTGTTCTTGGGAGCTCCGTTGGCTATTTCCAGCTCTTCAGGGCTTGAACTGCTGCAAACCTGTTGCAGAGCTGCTCTGTGGATCTCTGCTTTGGATTTCTCCTCTGGTCCCTCTGGAAAGTGAGAGGCTACAGAATGGCTGGACATAAAAAAATGAAAGTGCCCAAGGATGGGGTGTTCCTTACTTAGCGCCTCCCCTCTCCAGCTGCTTGAGAATGGCCAACCGAGAAGTATCAACCCTACTGGAATTGTTGGGAAACATTCCATATTCATAGTTGCTAAACTTGACCTATGCATTAGGTCTCAGCCTCCTCTGAGACCTAAATGGTGAGGACCACACAGTGTGAGTGCTCATTTAGCAGAACAATGCAGCTCATTTGCTAACAGGCGCATTGTGGTTGAAAGTTTGGAAAGAATGCTTACATTTCACATACATTTATATTCTCTCATTTTTTTGTTCTATTAAAAATGTCCAAACAAGTTTTATGCGTGGGAAAGAAGGACATATAAGCACTAAGTAATGAAGAAAACTTAGTACACTAAGCCAGTTGAGTTTGTTCAACACATTACTTCCTCTGTGTTGCAGAAGACATGGATGTCAAGTGACACAGGGAAAGTAGTTATAGGCTTTGCTCCTCAGTGGGTAGCAGGGAGCAGTGATGTAGAACCTCTTTCCTTCCATTGGGAAAGGGGCCCAGGCTAAGCAGAGTAGGAGTAAGGGGCCACCCAGGGCTCCAGCGGCTCTGATGACAGGGCTGTTGTTATTAGTCACCCTCTGGCCCCACCCCATGCTCGGCCTGGTGACCTGGAAAGCCACTCTCAAAAACCTGTGAAGGCAGATTTTTTGGTGTCCAAGAAGTCGATGGGTACCCAGTCAAACCTACAGGAATAGACTTTTCTAGTAAGTCTTAGAGAAGAGCAAAGTATCAAGGCACATAGTAGTAGAAAAGCAGGGGTTCAAATTCATGGTCAGTCACACCTGCTAATGTGTCACCTTTGGCACACACACTTACTCACTCACTTGTGCCTCCTTAGTTAAAACATTTAGAATCTGGCATCTAATCGATACTTAATAAATATTAGCTATATTATTTCTGCTTAAGTAAACTGACATGGGCATTGCACTGTCAGCTCTTTTGCTGGTCCCCCAGGTGAGGGCCCAAGGAGCCAGGCTGGTGTTTGGCAGGGAGGTTTGTTCATGACCTATTTAACCCTTGGAGACTTACTGGATGCAACACCCTGTCCTTGCAGCAGTGACCAGGACATCATCTGTGGTATCTGCTGAGAAACATCTTCTTTGAGAGAGTAGAGACATCTCTGTGTGCGTTCTACATCTTTGTAGACAGGCCATGTGTGTCGACCTTCAGCTGTCTTTAGAGCATGGCCTTTCATGTCTGAGCAGGCCTGTGTATTTTAGCACAGAGTTCCGAAGAGGTTCTCAATCTAAATACTAGGCTAATAAAACTTACCCCAACCCAAGAAGGTGGTCCCTAGTAAAAACAATATTTATTGAGTGTGTATTATTTGCTAGGCAGTTAATATTATTTACTATCTCTACCATATGGACTTATTTACTCTTTACATTTCAATAAGATTATTACTAATTTTATCCTATTTTTTAACTCTTCTGAGGTTCAGAAGAGTTAGTATGCTGCCTGAAGTCATACAAAGGTGACCACGCTGGCATTCGATGCGGGAAATATTGCTTTGGTCCTGCCAGCCACTGTAGACGTGAACCCCTGTGGAATACAATAGCCGCAGTCCTGTCCTACCAGTGACGGGTGCTTGGGTGCTGCTCTGAAGCACGGTGTCACCCAGACGCGTTTATGGAGGGGCTGCCGTGTGCTGAACCCTTTGGACTCACTGTCCAGAAGAGGAGCGTGGCAAATGATTAGCAGCACTTGTGATCAGTGCACTCCCAGACGTGGAAATAAGGAACGGAAGCAGCACCAAAAAGGGAATGAGCAACTCAGTGAAAGGAGAGGAAATGCTTCCTAAGGGGGTGACCTCTGAGCTAGGTTTTGAAGATAAATAGAAGTTCACTAAGTATACCATGTAGAGGGCATAGCAGGCAGAAGAAATAGCATGCAAAGGATAGAGGTGTGGAACAGTAGTGGTTTTTAAGACGGGGGTGCAGCAAGTCCTTTAAGATGATGAATAATAAGGCGCAGGAAGAAATACCGTGTGTGTGGAGACAAAGAGGCAGAAAGAGCTAGAAGACAGAGGGCCCTAGACAGAGCTAAGACAGTTTGCATCCAAGGGAACCCGACTTTATCCTGAGAAAGTAGGCAATTTAATATCACAGCTTTAAAACAAGGTCAGAATCCCCAAACCTTGATGCAGTTTGTAGTACAGCTTTTCCCCTGGTTTTATTATTACAGTTACTTACAAAAGTCAATAAGTTCCATATCCGATGTGTGTTGTCATTGCGCTAAAGAATGTTCTTGTAATCTCCTTCACTCATTTCTCCATTTTTTCATCAGCAGTTCTCTTTCGCAAATGTTATTCTCAAATGCCAGGATAAGTATTTTTGAGAGTTTTTTTTAAATGTTTTTTTAAGTGGCCTTTGATTGCATAAGAACATCATGTAGAACTGTTTCCAGTAGTATCTTTATGGCAGGAATGGAGGCTAAGACTGATTATGTAATTGTTCCCTTAATTTATTCTCGGAACCTAACGTGCTGCCAGCATATTAAAAGAAAAAAAAAACCTAATGATCATAATGGCATCCGAGTGTCTTTCCTGCTCACGGTTTCTGGCACAATCGCTCTTGCATTGTATACTACAGAATAGAAATCAATGATTTAAATGTAGCATGACCATTGGCCCAGCACTGGGCACCTCCAAACTCATAACTTTCTCTCCAACTTGCATGTGCAGCCCACAGCCAGCAATTCTCACTGGAGGAAGGATTCGTGTATACTCTCTAGAGACCCTCGCCAGTGTCTCACATGTTAACATTTAGATAAGAAGAGGCAGCCTACTGCTGCTGTGCTGAGGTTGCATTTTGCAAGGAGCACAGAACACCATCTGTCAGAGGAGGTGGCGGGAGTGTGCAAATACTGCTGTGAATTCCATGAATGCTTAATTGCTAGAGATTTTTTTTTTTTAATTTAAGAGTCTGCATTTAGTTGGTTTGTTTGTTTGTTCTTTTTTTTTCATTTTTTAGAATAGTCCTTATCAGTGGCAGAAGATCCTTCTGTAGTATATTTTCAGTGCTGCCGTATCGAGACAGTGCCCACATTGGGTATGTATATGCATGCTTGCTTTGTAGTTCTCTGGGTGAAAAGTTGTGATACCATGTGCATAATGTGCTACCCTTTCCATTTCAAATAACTTGCCTCACTTTGAAATTGCAAATTCAGTATGTGTAAATTTGAAAGAAAAAAAAGTTCCACTTTCTTTTCAACCAGAAAGCTTCCTTGTTATTTTGTGTGTGCATGCATGTGTGCATATGTGTGCCCTTACTATATTGCCTGCTGTTTCTAAATGAACATTTTGTCACCTCTTCCAATACTGGAAAGCAAGAACAATACGGGGCCCACCCCATTCCACAGGGCCGTGTCAACTTTTGGAGAAAGGTAGGTCAGGAAAGGAATTAGACAAACCATGTGGCTGTCCTATCTCCTTGTGTCTTGGGCTTGGGGCTGGAAACCGACGAGCAAGCTGGAGCAAATATCAAAGCAGAGTGGTACCAGGAACAGACTTACGTGATTTGCAACAATCTAGAGGAATGATCACCTCTCTAGATCAACCTCCTTTTGCTCTGAAAAAAGGTAGGTGAATGAAGCTCTGACCTTGCAAAGCCTCTCCTCCTCATTCCCCATCCTGGAACTCTGCTCATTTCCTCCTCTGAGTCTTGCTCTCACGCCCCTTACCTATTCACTGCATCTAGTGTTTGTTGTCCAGGAGCTGCTGGTATGTAGGATAGGACAGTTCACTGTATAGGATGCTGGGAGCATTGTGGGCATTGGCTCTGGCCAACAAAATGCTGGCATTGCCCTCTGGTTGTTCTGACAACCACACACCATTCACACATGACCATTGCCCTGTGGGGAAGTGCGGGCAGTGTGGCCCCTGGTTCTGATTCACTATTTACAGTTGTTCCCCTTTATCTGTAGGTGAATATGTTCCAAGACCCCCAGTGAACGCCTGAAACTGTAGATAGTACTGAACTCTATATTTACTATATTTTTTCCTATACATACATACTTGTGATAAAATTTAACTTATAAATCAGGCACAGTAAGAGATTAACAACAATAACTGATAATAAAATAGAATAATTATAATAATATACTATAGTACAAGCTATGTGAATGTGGTATTACTAATTAAAATAAAGTTTACTTGAACATAAGCACTGTGATACCGTGACAGTCAGTCTGATGGCTACTAGGTGACTAGTGGGTGGAGAGCATCTACAGCATGGAGACGCTGGACAAAGGGACAATTTACATCCCACATGGGATGGAGCAGGATGGCGCTGGATTTCATCACGCTACTCAGACTAACACGTAATTTAAAACTTACGAATTGTTTATTTTGGGAATTTTCCATTTAATGTTTCAGACTGCGGGTAGCTGAAATTGCAGAAAGCGAAACTACAGATAAGGAGGAACTGCTGTATCTCAGGAAGGGTCACCTATAAGATTATCAGTAGATTCAGCTATTCTGCCAGTTAGCCCTGGATGAAGAGCAAAATGAGTGCGTGAGATTACAGCACATAACCTTTTTCATCTTGGACATAGACAAACTCAAATTCACCACCCCTTCAGATTTTATAGATGAGGAAACCAAGATGCAGAAAGGTTAATTTTCTGTAACAAAGCACATAATCGGATCCTTTGTGATACCTAAGAGAAAAGAACATGCCTGTTTCTGCAGCATATGTTACTTAAGTATTCACATAAGAAACTGTGAGCACAGTTCAAAATATTGTGATTTAGCACTAGGATTAAGGAGCATTCTGCTTTTTAAATTTTTTAATGAGCAGACTTCTTATTTATGAATAACTGCCATTTATCACAATTATGACTTTTTTGCTAGTCGTTGGGAAACAAGTATGTTCAAATAATAAAAATATACTAGTAAATTATATACATATATATTTTAAACTATTTTAGTTCATATACATATTAACTAATACCTTTTCACTGTGGAAAATTGCTTTTATACTAAAGCTCTCCCTCTGACTAGGTCATAGCATTTCAGGGATGGAAGGGGCTTTAGAGATGACATGGTGTGGCCTCCCCGTTTCATAGCTCGGGCCCTTAGACATGGAGGTGGGGTGAACTCACCCATACTCCCAACGGAACCAGCAACACCAGAACCCAGGACTCCGGCCACCCCAGACTGCTGACTCTGGTTTCTGGCTCCCATGTTTCCGTTGTACTTATTTATGCACATGGACTAGACCACATGTGCCTGATTATTCCAGACAAGCGCAAACCACTCTGCTGACAGGGACAATGTGCAGTTTCAGCTTCATCACAAGAAAGTTTTAAAAACAGGAAACTCAAAAGTTCATCCACTGTGTACTTGAACCTCCTTTATATGGAAAGCATCCATCAGGGTGGCCTTATCTCTTTCCGGTTTTGTTTTCTGGCTTCTCATGCTGCCATGGAGCCTCCCAAGTCTCATTCTTACATCTTGGCTTGCCCTCCCTCCCTGACCCCAAAGCGTTATTCTTGGTTTTAAACTGAACTGAGCACTTCTTTTGGCTCCTGACATCAGTTGACCAAAGCAGACAGGCCAGTCTTAGGAGAGGTGTCACCATTCATTCATTTATTCATGCATTCAGTCATTTAATCATTTCTTCTGCCTCTAGTGAGGCCCTGATAGGGGCTGGGAGCATGCAGGGATAAGTAAGACCTGCTTTCCAGGAGTTTATTATCGAGCAAGGAAGCCAGACATGTGAACAGCCTCGCCAAGACAACTGGGGGGTGGGGCAAGAGGTGCTAGACAGTACTTTAAGTGCCCCCAAATCTTTATCACTGTCCCCATTTACAGTAAATCTATAATTTTTAGTAAAAGCCAATTTATATGTATACATATATATTTATATATATACATATATATATATGTATATATATAAAGTCTCTTTATCCCTTTCTGCCCAAGTACATTGCCATTCTTGCCTGCTATCTATGTTGAAATTCAGGTGCCACCACTGCACAGCAGAATTCATTTATGCTCCCCACAAAATCTATTAAACCTACGATGTGCCAGGCACTGTTCTAGGCAGTAAGGAAATGATGGTGCAAAAGAAAGTCACTTTCCTCACAGAGCTTACCCTCTAATGGTAGGAGCCCAGAAATAAGCTAATATACTAACCATCAAACAAAAGAGCAAACAATTAAGTGACTCCTGTGTGTAGGTGAGTGGGTGAAGTGCTGGGGAAGGAGTCAGATGGAGGGGTCCGGGAGTATTCCCCAGAAAAGGTGGCTCTTTAGCTACATGTGGAAGTGTGAGGTCCTAGAGAAGTGGAGAAGGATATTCTAGCCTTGACTTCGACCTCTGAGAATGTCAGAAGATGGATGATCTGGCTCCTTGGGAACTTCTGGACAGGGTCTCTAGAATGCCTGACATACTGAAAGAGTTCAATGAAGAACCATCCCAGCGGGAATCCCATTGGTGATGGTCACTGCCATGTTCAGGCCTCTATAGTGAGGAGAAGGGGAGAAAAGAAGAGACTGAAAGAAGTGAGCTATGCTGGGAGACCACAGCCTTGTCCTGGTTATCACTGTCACGTTCATCACTCAGCCTTCTGCATCTCAGTTCCCTCATCTGTCCAATGGGAAGGTTTGATGAGACTCCAAAGATCCTGCAAGCTCAAATAACTTGTCTCTGTTTTCTTTCTTGTCAGCTTTGCTAAAGCAGAAGCTGTAAGTCTGGTTGCATAAAGAGTTTATGATTGGGACGTGCTGTCTGTTCACTCTCCCCATCCACTAACAATCTAGAACTCCAATCTGTATAATTATTCTCTGTCCAGTTTTTTTAAAATTTGAGATTTAAAAGAATCTTCAAACCTGGTGACTTTTTCCAGTTTTATTTGGTATATTTCCTGGAATGAGTTACAAGGATAGGGACTTAATCAACACAGAGTTGAGAACAACAAAACGTTTGGGGTCATTTTACATGCTACCCAGCTTTATACTAAGCTGACAATAAGATTATACACAAAATTATTTCTAGAGCTTCTGCTTGAAGCAGGCTGCCTCGATTACTTAACAACTGCCCCAGTCTTCAAACTGTTCTTTCCCGCCTTGATTTACAAATACAGATATTTGAGAAAAGAGCATATCTCTTTAATGTTGCTGACTGTGTAGTCAAACCTTTGTGTGAACATGACAGAATAGAGGTAATAGCATAAGCTGAAACATAAGTAATGCTTAGAGTATGCCAGGCATTGTTCTAAGTGCTTTATATACATTTGCTTTTTAATCTTCAGAACCACTTCATATGGTAGGTTCTCCAATGATCATTTCACAGAAAGAGGCAGAGCAGCAGGGGCAGAGGTAGGAGGCAGACTGGCTGCAGGCTCTGTGTGGCGCAGCACTTTCTGCTTTGGGGCCTGCCAGCCCCACAGCAGCCGTCCCCAACGTGCTTGTGCTCACCTCAGAGCTGAGGGTATTTCTTTCCCTTCACCACCACCCCTTTGGGGCTGTGCTTGCAGGCTCCAGACCAGCAAGTAGCAAGTGGCACCAGCTAATGGGTATGTCTCTGGGTGATGACAGAGCTCCATGCATGTGCCACAGGAGGGTCGCCTCTGGGGAACCCGGTGGCCAACGTGCTGGATAGTGGCCTTCTGATGGCTTTGAAGGTTACAGGTTTACACTGCAGCCTGGCCTCCTCCAAGGGCAAACCCCAGGCAACTTTAGGTAGAGTCTTGGGTGAAAAATATTCTATGTAATTTCCTCCTCTGAGTATTTGTCAATTATAGAATAGGAAGGTACGAATTAAAGAATTCTAGGATAAGGAGGTGGTCACATTCTCCAGGTATCAACATCGTACGGAAACCTTGGCTGTGCATGGGCTTCACTGGTTCATGACTGTGCAGTGCTGCTCACTCGCATCTCCCCAGGACCTCCCCAGGCGCACCCAGGTCACCCCGCAAGCACCGCAGGGAAGCGATTTAGGGGCTGGTAAGGGTCTTGCTCCTGTCTTTATACCCTGTGTGGAAAATGCTTCTCTTTGAGAAAGCGTGCGAAACAGTTGCGTTAAGAGATTATTGTTCATGGCACCAAACATGTCTTCATTTAACAAAAGGATTAGTTGATGGGGCATTTAAAAATAAAGAGCTTTCTTATTTTATTTCTTAAAATACTGTTTGATTGACAGTTTGCCTTTTTCAGGAAATCGTCTGTTTGATAAAATGAGATGCTTCTAATAACCATCCTTTCTTCCTGTTCTTTCACTTTAAAAATTCAGTCTTGCCTGTCCATGAAGCCACAGTGGCTCTGATGAGCATAGAGGGGTGGAGTGCAAGGTGGAGTAAAATCAGACAACAGGATCTTCTCTGTGGTCACACCCGGCTTCTGCAGTCTCTGTCCAAGCTCCTTCAGAGTTCCCTGACTTACAGAGGTTTGCTCCACCTAACCCTCGATCAACTCAGGGTGTCAGAACACCTCCAAAAGAGCATTATGTGATCAAACTGTAAATAACACATAGCCTCATTTTGAGCAGATTAACACGTGATTTTGCTTTCATGTGTACTGCTTTTGCTTAAAGCAAAGGACATCTTTGGATTGAATCTAGTATAGAATTAAAAGAGGGTAGTTTTCTTAGGTCAGTATGGGGTAGAGGGCTTTATCCTATCACTGGAGCCCCTCTCAGTATCTGGGGTGAATTGAAACCTCAGCACACACACAGTCTGGTCCTCGCTGCCCGCCCTTTCCGTGATTGAGCTTGGCCATTTGTAATCAGGTGCACATGATGGGAAGATGTTGGGATTTACTGGCAGGCTTAGACTGAAGACTGGCTGCAGGCTGCGCTTACTCCTTTCACATAACACAGCAGCTGAGCCCGGAGTTGCACTAATCGTTACCAGGGATGGATTGACTTTCGTAACAGCAGGGCTAAGGGCTGAACTTGAGCTAAAACCACTTCCGAGGATGTGGAAGCTTTTTCTGGACATAAGAGCATTGCCACTTCCCCTTGGGGTGTCCCAAAGTAATTCATTAAAGAATATTTGACATGGAAGATTGCCAGTTAATGCCAATTCACGCGAGTTGAATGGCAGGGAGAACTCTTCAGCACTGAGGACTTTTAGAGCTAGAGCTGGAAGGAACTTGGAGACTCTCTAGTCTTGTGGTTTTCAGACTTTTTTTAGCTGAAGAAACCATTCTTCCAACACAAGTTTACACAGAATGCCAATAAACAAAACAGCTAAACGCAGAGCTATTCCAGAAAAGTGAGAGTTGGGGGCTGAAGTGCACTCATCTCCGCTCTGACCCTCATGACCCCATTAGGGAAACTGCAGTCCTTATCCTTGCCTGCCCTTGAGGCCAGGGAGTAGTAGGGTGCATGGGAGAGAGCTGATGGTCAGGCAGAATCCTTGGTTTTGGCACATTAGCCTAGCTGATCCCAGACTTACTTATCTGTAAAATTGGCTATAATGTCTTCCTCAGGGAGTTTTGAGAGCATTAAGTGAAATATTATGTGTGAAAGCTCTAAGCGCCCTGCCAGGCTGCAGTAGTTACTCATTAAATGTTAGCTTTAGTCCCATTTTTGTCTAGTCACGAGAGCTATTTCATTGCTCTTTCTAGATCTACCCCAACACAGCACATCTCAGATGGGTTCCCGATGACTTGGCCAGCTGTACATTCCTACAAACACGAGAGATTCATCTTCATATCTGCTTTTATTTGGTCTTTAAATTGTTTTCCTCAGAGGTAGATGTTTATTAAAGAAAATGTGGAAAGTATGTAAAAATAAAAGGAAGATAAAAATTACTGAGCCTCACCTAAACAAACTCATCAACATTTTTGTCCTATTTCCTTCCAGTCTTTTTTTTCCCCCCCTAGTGCATGTACTTGTATGGAATATGAAGAGATGATTGCTTTGTTTTGATCTTTCTTGCTGGTGGGAAGCAGCTTTGCCAAATCCCACCTTTTAAAACGAGCTATTGGAAGCCGGCTATGGAGAAGAGAAACAGATGTTGCCTGTCTTTTTCACTATAACTGTAACATCAAACCTTCCCATAGCTGTAAACACTCTTCTCAGATTAAGCTTGTAAATTATACCATTTTCTGGGAAGAGTCCCAGCCTTAAACCAGCTCCTCTTCTCTCAACCGACAGTTGCCAAGGCCCATCTGAGTCTTTTTGCCTTTTATCCACATTAGTCACTGCCTTCTCTTTTCTAATGTGGATTTGTGGTTTGGCTTGGTGACCCTCCACTTACAAAATGAGTTGCAAGCAAATTTCTCAACTTTCCTAAGTAAGCAGACCCCACACCTTGCCCACACCTCTACCTAAGACCACTGACCTCCTCTTGCTCCCCAACTCCCACCCTGTCCTCTGGGCTGCTGTGCCATCACCATGGGACCAGGAGTGGAAAACATGGGAGCAGCAAAGGATTCTCTGAGTTCAAAAATTGAAGAAATCATGAAAAATAGAAACAGCTTAGGAGAAAGGATCCTGGAGTCTTGAAAAGACAAGATTTGGAGAGGGAGGTGGAAATAATGCAAACTGCTCCTCCTTTAAAATGTTGCTGAAGGTCAGCCCCAAACCGAGAAACCAGGAGGGACACAGCTTTCTCCTCTTTCTTCACCCTCTTCTTTCTACCTTGTGACCTGTTACTCCTACAACCAGGGCTCTTGCTTGGACTATGAGGCTAGTTCAGTTATAGGATAAAAGGGCACTCGTGGGGCTAATTTCTATGTATTACATCGTGTCAGTGGGAACATGCTATTTGAGTTCCAGACAGCCAACTTAAAAGCTTTTGGAACACAACCCACTGATGAGTGAGAGACTGCAGACTTTGTGTTGAGGGCCAGTCTCACTCAGAATTGTTCCTGTGCATAAGGCACCGGCAATAGTGCCCAGATGTTCTTTATTTCCTGAAACATATGGGCATCAGTAGGTATTTCTGTATACATGGATCTGATTGGAAGGAAGTCAGAGCAAACCCAATTAACTTGTGGTTGGGATTCTGTAAAATAACCAAGCTATTGATTCCAGCAAAAAATAGCTTCTGTGATATGTGCGTACAGATCTATCAAGATAACCATTCCTGATTGATTGATAGTCACTGGGTTAGCTTACTACAGATGTATCAGGAACCATGTGATGAAGAAAATGGCTTCCCAGTAGAGCCCAAGGTGTCTGGCGGTGTGTTTTAAAATAGCAGCTTCCATGTGGTATTTATGTCCTTAGCTCTTGGCGATGTGGCATTTCAGATGAAGTCATCTTCTTGGGTCCATTTCCTGAGTGTTGATCATTTTGTGACACAGAACAGCTTCTTATATTCTTAGAGAGGGCCTCCAAAGCCTAACCACCTGGCCCTGGGTCCATCCCCACTGTCCTTCCCTCCCACTTTTACCCCAAAACATGTTTTGTAGTTGTGGAAAATTACACATTCACAAATCGTGCTTCTTTCCTCACACCAAGCATATTCCCACACAAGGACAGATTCTGAAATGATCTCATGGATGAATCATGCCCTTATCCGGCTGTTTATAGGAGCTGCCTTTAGACAAAGATTTTGGTGTAAGCTACGTCAAGGCCCCTTCATTGTCTGCCAGTTACCCTTGGGGGATGGCTTATCGATGCAGTGCTAAGTGTGAGAAGGGCAGGACTTAGAAGACTAAAGGCTGCTTTGATTTTACTTTTTCCTGTCAGCTCTGGGCCTTGACTCTGGGCTGTGGGGGTGTAACCTTCTGCTCTGATACAAGTAAGTGGACCCAACCAAGGTGGTAGTTGTACTGTATTTGAAGAGGAAACCATGAGGATTTCTTAAACTATATTAATGCTCGTGTTGTTGAGGTCCTGTGGATGCGTAATCTCTCAATTACAATTATCTCACAAGTGGCATTTCCTTTCCTAATTCAGCTTTCAAGCTCTACTTTCTGTGCAGCAAATCTTTTTTTTTTTTTTTTTTTAAGGATCTGGAAATCCTGTTAATATTTAATTAGCTTTTAAATTATTTATACATCAAAGTGTTCAACCTATTGTTGTCCTTTAAAGAGCAAGTGCCCCGTGGAGCTTCCAGCTGGCATTCTAAGGTCTCGAGTTGAGAGCACCATTAGAGAAATGTCCACCGACGGAAGTCACGCCATCACCATCTTGGAACAGAGAGCCCTGGGAACTAGCTAATTGGACACAAACATACTTTTTTCCATCTACTTCCCAGGTGTTAAATATTAAATCTGATATCTTTTTTTATTAAAAGAAATATTGGTTCGTTAACTATAAGCTCCCTAATGAAAGGGCTTTAGCTTGAACTTCTTGTTATCTTACGGGGAATCTTATTTGATCAATTCTATGTGTCATGGAAGATGAAGACTCTTATACAAGATGAAATCAGGAGTGGTTCATTGTGTGGAAACTAGTGACCTGGGCACCAGGATATCTAGTTTGGCCATCTGTTCTGACCAGATGACTTCACATCTGTATATTCGGTGCATTCGCTTTATGCTGTGGGAGCCAAAACTAAAAGTGGTCCAGGGGGTTTCCAACCATGAAGTTACAGGCTTTCAAGGAGAACTGAATTAAGTGAATTGCAATGCCATCTCATAAAGGATGGATTTACACCCCATGAAAGAACTAACATATTTCTGCTTCTTGCTTAAAGATATAACTGCTGCTTGGCTGTCTCCCCAAATGCATTTTTATCTCCTGTTTTAATCCCCTCCCCACAGTCTTCTGTGACATCCTCCCCTGTTCTGCCTTAAACCATCTCCCAACCCCCTCCCTGCATCAGCCAGCCTTTGTAAAAAAAAATCTTTGTGCTCCGTTTTCAAAGTGCGTTTATTGCTTACAGCCTCTGCAAAAGTTAAGAAATTTAAATAGAATGAGAAATGAGCTCTTGTAGCTAAATAAGTCTGAGCTGTAGCATCACCCAGGGCTGTGGAAGAGAAGGACTCAGACCATGCATTGTCCACAGTTCCCTACCAGGGGTTCTCTTAGTGTATCCAGCCAAATGAGATCTTCTCATATCACCCAAGCACGTTCATCTCTGAATTCAAGCTACAGCATTTAAACCGTAATGCACAGTTTTGGACAATGTCTACATTTGGTATTTGAACTTGCCTCCACTCATATTTAGAAGGAGGTGGAACATAAATTAATATTTGAACTTAACACATATCTGGGAAAAAATATTCTAGGCTTTTCAAAGAAATTGAAAAGCTCAACTTCGGTTTGCTTCTAATTACTTTCAGCTGTGGTTCCACAATATCCAGCTCTATCTCCTAGTACGGGAGGGTTAATGCTGGCATTTGAGCCAGAGATAGTTCTATTTTCATACACCATTTTAATGAGAGTTTAATGATCTTAGAAAGCATCAAGATTTTATCACTACTCCACTGGGAGTTCTGCTTAATTCTTTTTCATTGGAGTTTTTAAACACTCCCTTTGGATAAATCAGTGACACCATTCAGAGTTCCTTTTTGCAGATGACTTCCCACCCACTTGACCACCAAAAAAGTGAGGCATCAAGGGCCAGGGGTCTCTTGCTTGCTTTACACTCACATGTAAGGCCTGAGCAGTAAATTAGCAAGCTGCCTTATCTATAAATTAGGTGGCACGATATGAAATCACTGTTTATGTAGGACAAAACGAGCAAATAACAGCAATTTCATATGGTTCGGCAACATGACACAGTTAGCTAAAGACAACCCTAGAGAAGTTTGTCAGCCTCTGTGAAAGATACATTTTTCGGATTCGAAAGCTGTTAAAAAAAAACCAACATTATTGAAATAGATGAGATGTGTTTCATTTTCTGTGGACATGTGACATGCCAGTGGATATGTGTAGACGTGTGCTCTCAATTCCAGCCCACCAAAACGGCAGCCCTGAGGTGAGTGACAACTTAGTCACCACCGCAAAGCAATCGATTTTTTAGAGCAGTTGTGATATTTATTACCATGTCAGTGAAGTTTTTGAAGTGTGAATGGAATAAATGTGCGTGCATCAGCTTCAGTGTGCAAGAAATATCTTATTTCTAATTTTTTTTTAATCTACTTCATACAAACTATTAGGCCCCCTTCTATAAGGCCAGAGGGAAATTCCAACTTAATTATCACTGGGCATCCCTCCCACTTCTCGTACAGTGGCCAGAAAATGACCAGGCCACTTTGGGGAAGAAAATTGGGAAATAAAATACAAGTCACTAAACATGTAATCTATGACATTTGTCTTAAAAAGTAATGGTAGCCAAAGTACTGATGAGTAAGCACTAGTCCAGTACAACTGTCACTCCCCTCATGTGACTATTTAAATTTAACTAAAATAAAAAATTTAGTTCTTCAGTCAACTTGTCATACTTCAAGCACTCACTTGCCTCCTATGGTTAGTGGCTACCATATTGGACAGCTCAGATAGAGACCACTTCTGTCACTGCAACAAGTTCTGTAGATAGCGCTAAGCTAAGCAATATGTGTTTTCTAGTAGCAGCTGAGGGTGGTAAACCCACTATTCTCCCAGCTTAATTTCTTACTCGGTTTGATTATTTAGAAAGTAGAATGGTACAAGTGAAGAGCCAGTGGGGAGTGGCGGCAGCAATAGGCAGACCAGCACAGTAGTTCTCAGGAGATTGGTTCTCGTGGTTAGGTGTGATGCAGCTTTACCTGTTGCAAAGTGTGGTCTGAAGTTTCTCTTCCATGTGGCCCAAAGTTTCCCTGAGGCACATGGACAATCGCTGGGTCTAATAATCACCGCTTCTTTAAATGGGATTCGGGGGTTATCTCATGGAGAAGAGTCTTGGATTTTATGTGAGCACCAAAAGTATAATTTTTGTTATGGCTCCATTTGCTTTGGAGGAGGCATCAAGGAGGGGGCAGAGTGTGGGGTGAGTGTAGTTTGGTTCTGTGAACTGGGATGTGTATATTTAGCAGCCAGGGGTCAGCTGGCCAAAGCAGGGCTGTCTGTGGAAGCAGTGAGCTTGTGAGCAAATTGACAGATGAAAAGTGGCACAGTGGAAAAGCATCCATGTCCCTTGTTGTCTTTATGACCCACCCATGAGACAGCAACGAGCCAGTAAACACTCTTAAAGTGTTATCTTGTGTATCAGACGCTGTGTGGACAGGATACAAATATGGACTGAGACTCTCTCTGTTCCTGCCTGCAGCCAGCTCTCCATCCAAAAGCACTCTTTTAAAAAAAAAAATTCTTACTAAAGTATATAGTTGAGATACATTTTTATATTAGTTTGGGGTGTAAGGAGCACTCTTAATAAGGGCCTATTTTAATATTCATTTTTTTTTTATCTTCTCACCCCATAAAACATTCCCTACTTTTATATTACAGCCCTAAATAACATCCTCTGTCTGGCAAAAATGGAAACAAGGAGATAATTGTTTGGGAGTTGGGAATTTGAGGCACATGCTCGCCGGGTTTGGCTCTGGACAGTCAGGAAGTCCATGGAAGCGTGCTGTAAGTTTTTTAATGAAACGCAAGGCGCTGCGGCCTTCGTATCAGCTCACCTCCTGGTCTTCCCCCGTGGGGCTCCCTGCTTCTGACCCTCCACAACTGTTTTAGCCTCCTTGCCTGCTTCTTGCTTCATAGGCATTTTTCTTTGATAGCACCCTGATGCATTCATCATCTCTGTCTTTAATTGCTGGAGGAAGTCTTTTGAGAGCCTCCCTGGATGGCTCATGTAGGAGGCAGATGGTCTCTGGTACATGTGGTCTTGTGGGCCTGGTGGCCTTGCTGAGCCCCACACTGCTCCAGCCTGCTTGGTTATTCCAGCCGCGGATTTGAGGTCAATAACTGGAACACAGTTTTCTCTCTTGGCACAGCATGTTTGTGAAGTGATGTGACTTAAACCATCCTGGACCTCATAGCCCTCAGTGAATGTGGTCCCCAGAAGAGGAGAAATCAGACATATCCCGAGAGCACTTCCATGGCTCAGAACATCTTTGAAGCTCTCGATGGGATGATTTGCTCCTTCTAACAAAGCGTTTATAGTTCTGTGAGTTACTGTCCTGTTTTGTACTGTCCTTAGGAGTGAGTTTGATGTTTGGAATTACCTGAAGTCATTTACAGTAAAATCTGATCAATGAGGGGAGCACTGATTAAAGTAAGAGTGTTCAGGGTGAAAAATATGTAGATAAAGTTTGAAGACCGGGATGGCTTGGCTGTTTGTTTTTTCCTGCATGACTCTAGTGTTGATTCCAAAAGGGACTCCAGAGACATTTTGAACGTGGCAGAACCATGGCCTCCCAAGGAGACTGACTTAAAAATGCAGCTCTCACTGGGTGCAGGTCTTGAGTATTTCTTTTGAAAATTGCCATTAATTAAACACTCCACCTTATAGGTAGGATTAGGTAGCCAGTTCATCCATAGGACACCCATAGATGAGGATGAGTGTTCAACAGAATCAGAGAATCCTGTGTTTTTCCACCGAACAGGGTGGAGGGTGGTGGGGCGTCTCTTGTCTTTCTTCTCCGCACTCACCTGGCTGTTTCTCTCTCTTTCCTTGATTCCTTTACTTTCCTCCCAGAGAGTCTTGCCTTTACATTTTCTTCGTTCTTGCTTAGGTTGTAAGACACAGCCCCCGAGTGCGGTGCCTCTCTAGGCCACACAGCAATTGTACTGCAGGCCTGAGATGGCTTTGACTCACAAGCACTATGTCACAGAGAAGAAGCTGGAAGACAGTTCTTCCCAGATGTGGCTGCAATTTAAAATCACCTGGGCAGCATTTATAACTCCTACCACCCAGGTTGCACCCCACACCAACTGAATCTGAATGGCAGGGATGGGAGCCAGACCATGGTAGTTTGTCAAAGATCCCCAAGTGATTCTAATATGCAGCCAAGTTTGAGAACTACTGTAAGGGGGTTGTCCTTGAAAATGTGAGGAGTTGTGTCTGAGCTTAGCCACAGCCAGCTCATCTTGCATCTCCAGCTCATCTTGTGATGTACTACAGACAACATTGGATGCAAAACCAGTCTCTTCAACCTGCACTCCTAATGACATTTGCAAGCCACTGACCTACCCTGGGCCTCATTTTCCTCATCTGTAAAATAGGATAATAGCAATACCTGTTAGATAGGGGCATCTTAGAGAATGAAAGGTGATGTGTGAAAGTCTCTGTAAATTGTGAAGTGTTCTATATAACTGTTTATTGTTAATACTGGATATTATTTTTTTATAGAAAAATACCTATTTTCGAGGTGGCTGGCCTGGCAAGTAGCCGGAATGACTATTGTGGCATTGACTCTTTACCAGCAATAAACCTGAGAACTGTAGGACAAGAATTTCTTTCTCCCATCTAATAAAAGGGATGTCAAGGAGAGGTGGTCTCTCCAGATTTAAAAAAAAGCCAGCAGCTAGAGCCCAAGAGAAGCATTGTCCCACTGTACCCAGAGAATGCTCCCTGGCTTCCTATTCAATGACCATCTTAGCAGACAGGGGCCTTGCTGAGCAGCAGAGGAGGTCGGTAATCCATCAGCTTCTGAGCCTAACTTTCATCTTCAGGCTTTCTGTACAGTTGGATTTTGTTTATCTCAAAGTGAGTGGAATTGCCCACAGAGTGTCACTGACAAGCCCCAAAGGAGGGACAAAGGGAGGTCCAGTCCAGGGCCTGCTTGTCAATGTTGTCTCATGTAGTAAACATCATTATATCTCTTTTGGGTACAAACAAAAGCATTTTTTTCTTTGGCTTGTCCTCCCCAGGGATTTGAAGTTGGATGGAGGGAGACAATCAGCAGGTGCCGTGAGCTTGAAGGAGATCATTGGCCTTGAAGGCGTGGAACTGGGAGCTGATGGGAAGGTAAGGCTATGTGGCTTCCAGTCAATGAGTTTGTGCCGATACCACAGGTTCAGGAAGCAGAGGCACCATGACAGACCATGAATCTCACTTGTGGTGGAGGAACCAGGTGTGGGACATGTTCCTGGGTGCGTGACACCAGCGTGTACCAGTCCTCCAGCATGAGGAAGGAAATCCACCAAGACAGTGATTAAATAGCAGCACAACAGTTTCTCTGCCTGCACTGTTTAACAGCAGAATGTATGATATGACCAGTAGCATCAGTATCTCAGGCACACACGTGCACACACATGTACATGTGCTGGGATGGAGTGACAGGTGATTGGATTAACAAGGAATAACTGATGGTGTCAGCAAGCAACATTCCCACTACTGGAAAGTATTTTTGGCTTCCCGTGGTCCTGAGAAGCTAAGAGTCCCTGAGCCTTAGATAGTGACCACTGAGCAGCAGAGCTGTCCTATTCCTCTCTCACCCACAATTCACGGAGTTGCTGGGTTGAAGTCTGAGGAGTGAAGGTTGAAATACGAACTTGGCCTCTTTGTGCTGGATCCAGGCGGTCTTTATAAACCCTTCCAAAGCCTGTTTGTGGAGACAATGCAAGAGTTTCTTTGAGAAAGCTGTCCTAGCATAGTTTGCTTGCAGGTGAAGCTGCTGGGGCGGTAAACAACCTCCCAACCACCCTTTCCCCAGGACAGCTGGTCACCACTGTGCCCAAACGGCATCAACCCAGAGTTTAGGGTGTTGAGCCACAACTCCCCAGGCAGGTGTAAAGAAAAATACTTGTCCTATCTTCATTCCTAAGGGTTAGGTGTTCACATAGGAATGAGGGAAGATAAAACAGAGACGAGCATCATAGATGACATCTGCCAAAGGAATACAAAAGAACCGTCAAAGGTCACAGTCCCTTATCAGAGACTCCTGGGGCCTGATGAACCCTGGAATTCTGCATTTGGTAGTTTATAAAAAGTAATAGCACTGTGTGCCTCACGTATTACACAGCACCCCGACGGCTTCTCAGATAGCACATTGTTATCAAACACACTAATATTTCTGCCACATAACATGAACATTCACACCAAGTAGAATAAATTAAAACTATAGATAGCCTCAAGTCAGTTCTGGCACAAATGAGTGCCAAAACAAATTTCATTTTTAAGATCTCATTGGATTTTAGAGCTGCAGATGTGACAATATGGACCTAAACTTAGGTGGCAACACAACTTGGTCAGAATGCAAACCTAACATCGCTTGGGAAAAATCATGTGCCATTTTTGTCTTCACTTTTTAGACTGTTTCTTATACCCAATTTCTGTTACCCACAAACGCCTTTGGAGCCCGGAGAAATACCATTGACTCCACCTCCTCCTTCTCCCAGTTCCGTTCTCTGAGCCACCGCAGTCTCTCCATAGGACGGGCAAGCAGCACCCAGGGGAGCCTCGACACAGGTAACCTGGGACCTGGCTGGGTCTGGTAGCTCGCGGCAGGAGGTGCCTCAGTGTGCCATGTGGATCGTGTCTCCCAGTGTGCAGAATGGAGGACAGGGGCCTCCAAAGCATGAGCTCATCCTGCAGGTGATGTGACTTTGGGGCAGGCTCAATTTCAGGCCACACAGGCCACAGGGTGATCTTTAATGAGAAACCTTAGTCACAACCTCCTAAGCTCCCACAAGGAGAAATACTAAGGTCATCTTGCAGAGATGGCTGGATGCCCCGGCTTCTCGCCGCCACTCAGCAACTCATCTCACCAGTTACCTGCTTCTTGCTTACATTTTCATAATGCTCAAGTTTGGCTTTTTTTTTTTCCCCCCCAAATAATTGGGCCAGAAACCCAGGAACTTCCTTTGTAATTCTCATAGTGGGTGAGCTAACACGGCTGCTGAAGGAAGACTTGCTTTCAGCTTTGCCCGTACAAACCTTCCTAAGAGTGGACATGTGGAAGAAAGCTCTTTACAAAGCAGTATAACTCTCAGAGAAAGTCTAGGCTAATGTGAAGTTCTTAGGCCTGTCCGGGTGCTGAGTTTGGAAGCCCTGTCCTAGTGTTCTGGCTACCTCTGTTTGCATTGGTGCCCGCTCTGAGTCGTGTTTATATGAACACAGTAGCCTGCCCGGAAGCACTCGTACTAAAGATGTGCTGCTCATACCGCACAACTACTAACTTATCTGCGGGTTTAGAGAATGAGCCTTTTTGGTGCCACATTTTCTAATCTGGGAATGTTCACTGAATGTTTTATTGCTGTTGGGTTTTGTGCTCTCCTGGGTCAGGGAGATTAACACATAATTTTTTTAAATGGAAAAAATTTCAGAATGTTAAGAATTTAGTGAACCCTTTTCCGGGAGGATACACTTCATTAGCATACAGAGATGTCTACTAAAAGTCAGAGGGAGCGATTTGACTCAGCTAAATGCCCCGAAGCCAGCCTTTCTTTACTCTAACTTTATACTTGGCATTTGTCCAGCTGCTTCTGCTTTAGAGGGTCTGGGGCCCCTAATTATCACTTTGCATGTGATCCTTAGGCAGTGACCTGGGAGACTTTATGGACTATGACCCAAATCTCCTGGATGACCCCCAGTGGCCTTGTGGCAAGCACAAACGAGTTCTGATCTTTCCTTCGTACATGGTGAGTAGTGGCGGAGAGATGGTCGGTTTGCTCACCCCCTCGGCCTCCAGTGTGTCTTTAGAGGTGGCATGCTCGCCTTAAAGACGGCTGCTCTTCCTGGGATTGGGGGACTTGATTCACACACTGCTCTGTCTGAAGACCTTCTCGAGGGCTCCTCAGTGTGGCTTGCTTACAGATGAACCAGCATGCACTGGTCCAGGATTCTGCTGGTCACCTGGCCTGCATATATCACATCATCCGTAGACCCCACTAGGATGGTATCAGACACATCAGTGGCAGTGTGGAGTTCAGGTTCAGCTCTGTTTGGAGTTCCTTGGTGACTAGGCCTCTGCGTGTACTCCCAGCAAACATTTGGCACTGGGCTCGGGATGACGGAATTATCTCCTGGGAAAGTTAAAGTAGGACAATGTGGGTGTAAAATGCAAAACCTTTCTTTCCTTGCCATTTTTATTTCTTGGGCTCTTCCTGTTTTTCCCTTTGTGTAATTTTGGTTTCTGCATTTGGCTGACCACCATTTCCCACCACTCTGGGCTGCCATTTCTCCAGACAGCAGTGGGGACTCACAGGGTCCTGTGTGCTTTCCTGGGGCAGACTTGTCCTGACTTGGAGGCCAGCCAAGCCCAGACTACTGTGAGAGGATGGGAGAGCAGGGCTCGTGGGGAAACCCACTGCACCAGCCCTACCACAAATGACATCAGGTGGGAGAGCACTGACCCAGAATGTCCCCACTGCCTCCCTGCCAGGCCCAGATGGGACGGGCACAGCTGAAACCTCTTGCTCTCATTCTCTCGCTCCTCCCCAGCCTGTGCAGTTTCAAGAGCCCTAGCCCCAGCAGTGAGGAGAGGGTCCTTTATCTGTTGGAGGCTCTTATGTCTGCAGAAGCCAGAGTGGGGCCCAACCCCATGTACACCTGAACACTCCCTCAGAGCTTAGAGTTCTCAGCAGTGGGATTCTACCCTCCAGCTTTTCTCCTCACGGAACATTTGGCAAGTGGCTGACAGAGAAACACTGGGCAGAACTCAGGCCCTTGCCAGTGACTTTCAGCAGATATCCTCTTGTAATTTGGCAAACAGCTCGGAGATCATTCTAATATGCCACATTGAGTCAAATGAATTACCAAAGGCATTTAGTTTAAAATTGCCCCTACTCCTCACTCTCCCATCCTTATTCCCAGTTTCTGACACAGCAAAACCAGAGCCATGTATAGTTATTTTTTCCCACTCTGTGACCTGTGATATGATTAACCTATTTTTTTTAAACCAGAGCTTATTCATATAAGCTAGCGCATCATAATAAGTGTTCAATAAATGACAAGAATCATCGTCCTAATGTTAAGGAGGGAGCAAATGAGAGGTCATGACTTGTGTAAGACTAAGGATTCTTTATGTTGTTCACTACTTTATTAAAGTTCACCTTATTAAGTAACTTGGGCAGGAAACTGTGGCTCAGGGAGCCTGAGCAAGACTGTTAAAACTGACAGACAGGAAGTGGGGTGAGGAGGCCAGAACTCGGTGCTGTTCTCGCTTTGCCTCTATATCCCACATCCCTCAGCAGTCGGTGGCAGAACTGCCAGCTTCAGGAGGACGCGAAAATGATTCTTTGGGCCGACAGTTTAACAAATTTCTAGGTAGCCAAGAGAATAAGAAGGTGCATTATTTCTGGTTGACATTAGGATTTGGCGGGGAGCTCGTCCATGGACATATTGTGTCTGGTAATAACACTGACTTCTCCTTTTTAGGCCTGGTGGTGGGCTGTTGCCGGAGCTGTGTCGTTGTTCATTCTTTCTTTTCTTTTCTTTTCTTTCTTTTTTTTTTCTTTTTTCTTTCTTTCTTTCTTTCTTTCTTTCTTTCTTCTTTCTTTCTTTCTTTCTCTCTCTCTCTCTCTCTCTCTCTCTCTCTCTCTTTCTTTCATGATTTCATTGTGAGCTTCAAGGTTTGGGGCTATTGTCTAGGTGTGTGTGCCTGTGCACACATATAATTGTTCCTCCTTTGACAGTGTGCTAGATGACTTGCCAAGTCAGCATATATATCCTAACCTCCTTGTTTTATGTTCCCAAATAGGTCATTTTTTATTTTACCACATTGAATCTACAGCCCATGCTTCCTATAATAGTCCATTTTTTAGAGAATGAAATTGCTCATGAATTTCATTTGCCTGGTCAGCTCCATAAGACCTGTATCTCCTCTTTTGGCCACAGATACTGATACTTCGATAAAATATGGGAGACCCACTTTTCAATATTTTTGTCTTAAGTCACTGCAGAGCATGTCATGTGTTACAGAGAGCCTCAAACTTGCTCCCAGGAGACCTTCTCTATAAGCAGACATGGATTACAGGGCTGTTTCACGTGCATTTTACATTGAGCTTGCAGGAGTAAGTTGGGGTTTTGTTTGTTTGCTTTATTTTGTGTGTTGGGTAATAGGTATAGAATTTGTCCACTCAACCAGTATTGACTGAGGCCCTACTATGTGCCAGTCCAGGTGCTTCCTTATACAGTGGAGATCAAACCAGCCACAACCCCTACACTGCTCAACCTCATAGTGAATGAAGAAGTCAGTGAACAAATAGATAAATCACTGGTCATGATGATGGTGAGGAAAGTAATTGGAGATGACAGGGAGGGTTGGAGGTTGGAGGTTGGAGTTGGGTCTCAAGGAAGGCTCCTCGAGGACATGGCATTGAAAGTAGGTACAGAGGGGTGAGAAGGAGCAGCCATGCCAAGCCTTGGCATGGGGAGTCCATGAGCGAGACTTTGAAGTGTGAAAGAGGTTGACTTTGTATAAAACCAATATTTTTTACAATAAACATCACTGCCCTCTGTAATAGGCACTGACTACCAAGGTGGACAGAGACGACAGGGTTATTTGACCCAGGTTGTTGAAGGCCCTAATCTTAGAGGGTCTGTGGTCCACCTTGGCCCTCAGGCAGATGGGCATGCTGGCCAGACACCTGGCTTGGAGCACTTCTGCGACAGTGTGAACCCTCATCTTTGGCAGGGCCCCCCCTGCAGGTGGACGTCAGACATGTGTGAAGCCTGTGCAGCCCTGCTCCTCTTTCTCCTCTCCAGGCTTCCCTGATAAGGAAGGTCTTTACTTGGAGACTGGGGAAGGGAACCAGGGTGCTAGGTTACAGACTGACTGTACACACAGCATCGCCCACCTCCCTCAAGGTCAGCCCCAAGGCTTCTGGGGTCCTGCTGCCTGTGTTTGTCTGTCTTCCTTAGGCCCTCAGGGAAGTTCAAGTTAGGCCAGCCCAGCAGAGGCCTCAAGGGGAGGGCTGTTGTCCCGTGTTTTGGGGTGCCCTATACCTGTGGAATTTGAGGGTCAGAGATATTCATGTGGCCTCTGCAGAAGCAAGCAACCCTGAAAGTGACAAGCTAGTCCTTTCACCCCTTCAGATCCTACTGCAGCCATTTTTTTTTTTTCAGATTAAGGTATAATTTACATATAATCAAATGCACAAATTTTAAATGTAAGTTCATGAATTTCGTAACCTCTACTCTGATCAAGATAGAGAACATTTCTGCCCCTTTAGAAAGTTCCCGCCAGCCTGCCCCCTCTGCCTTTCCCTGTCTCCCCACAAAGCCAACTGCTATTCTTCTGCTACCTCACATTAGTTTTGCTTGTTCTAGAACTTCATATAAATGGAATCATATACCGTGAGCTCTTTTATGTTTTCGGTCCATCCACTTTTCTGCACGACTTAATGTTTGTGAGATTCACTTATCTTATGTGTATCAGTAAGTTTTTTATTTTTGCCAAGTAGGGTTCCATTGTTTGGATAGACCACAGTTTATCCATTGTCCTGTGGATGGACATTTGGGTTGTTTCTGCTCTAGGGGTATGATGAATATTGCTTCTGTAAACATTCTCAATAAGTCTTTTCATGGACATATACTTTCATTTCTCAGGCAAATACATAGGATCAGGCTTTCTGAGTTGTAGTGTAGGTGATGTTAACCAGCCCAGATGTAGTTGGATGTATATTTTCATTCATGTTGGTTCTAAGTATAAGATACAAAGGCCACTCATTGCCATAGTTGGGACATGCCTTAAACTGGGAGGGTTCCAGGGGTGAACATTTCCCTGAAGCTCAGAAAGAAGCCTGTTATTTACAAAGTTTAAGTGGCACCCCTTTAAAATTGGCCTTGCTGTCATCATTCCAATTGTATTTTTAACTTCGATCCACGCAGGTCACTCCCACTGTTAGCCACTATGACAGGGCAAAGGTGAAATTTTGAACAACAACAAAACATTACTGGGGCAAGTCTGGAAACCAAATTGCAGCTGCCCCTGTGGTTTTGGCCTTAGAGTTTCTAGAATGTGACCATAGAGCATGAAAGGATGTGCGGCCTCCTGGCTGCGTGCAGGTTCTTGTAGGGCCTTAGCTAATGACGGTGTGTTTCTCAATGCGGCAACGGAGGCCTCGGGTCAGAACCGGACGCTTCCTGCTTTGTGTGCCGCCCGGCTTGTAATTAAAGTTTCACTAGAAGATGGATATTTATCATTAGAACCTGGCAGCTGACGTCTAATGGTCCCCCCCGCCCCCCGCCCCCGCAACTTATTGGTATGGAGAACAATTAAAAAGAGAAAGTAAGTAAAAGAGCTGACTGAGATAGTGCCAACAAAATTAACATTACTTGAATGGATTTCTGAATCCTTTTCTCAGGAAGAAATCCCTCTTGAACTGTTGACAGAAATGAAACCAATTCACAACCTTTATGATATCTATAGGTATATAAATCTCAAGAGGATATCTCTTGGACTGATCTCTGTGATAAAGTACCCATTCTTTTACTTAATATTACAATCTAAGTCGTCATAGAAAAATCCCTCCTTCCACCCCTCACCTCCCCAGTGTGTGGGAATAAATCTTAGAACTTAATTTTTTGGTACAATGTGAAATGCTGAGCAGTGGGAAATAGAAGACTCAAAGAAAGAAAGACTAATTGAACCTTCCGTGTGGTGGGCGATTGGACTCTGCTTTCCCCGTCACACTTTGTTTTCATGGAAAACTGTCTTAATGACATGGGTGCTTATTAACTTGTCTGCAGGGTGGATTTATTGAGAAGGTATAGCTGCTTGAGCCCCCATGGGGCTCTCTCCCTTGCAAGGCTCCTTCCAGGGCCCTCAGGTTTCGAGGGGCTTGAAGCTTAGTCAATTCAGGAGACCCTTTTTAAGAAAAGTCATGCAGCGTTACAAAAACGCCATGGGGAGGCCTTCCCTGAGATTTGAAAGGGCTCAGAGCTCTGGGGACAATCTGCTAGGCACTTGCACAGGAGCTGAGCAGCAGGATCTCTGAGGCTTGCCAGCTTTTGGTGTAAATGTTAAAAATAAAATGTCTTATCACATTATGATGAGGGTTTTTCCCCCCATTGTTTTTTTTTTTTTGAGAGAGAGAGAGACAGTGTGAACAGTGTATCCAGTTTTATTGGATACAATTCACCTCTTTAAAGTGTACAATTCAGCAAGGTTTTAGTGTATTCACAAAGTTGTGCAACCATCACCCCAGTTGATTTCAGGACATTTTCATCATCCCCCAAAGAAGGCCCTGTGCCCTTAGTCCTCTGCCCCTTAAGCCCTAGACAACCACTTGCCTGTTCTGGACATTTCATAAAAATGGAATCATATACTGCGTGGTCTTTTGTTTCTGGCTTCTTAGCATAATGTTCATCTGTGTTGTAGCATGCATCAGTATTTTGGTGGCTTTTTTTTTTTTTAATCTTTTCCTTGTAAAAATGATACAAAATGAAATAATAGCTTTACATTTTGCCTAAGGCGTTGCAGCATCTGCTCCCTTTCTGTGTATCTGTCTCAGATTTTTGACAGTCATTTTCATGATTTTTAACATGACCCAATACATAGTTCATTGGCTCAGGCTCTGAGCCCACCATTTGAGAAGCATGCATTTAAAAGTGCATTCTAATACTTTCTCTGTGTGTGTGAACTCGAGGCCACATCCACCAAGTGTCATCTCAAGTGGGTGGAGATGCTACAGAAGTTTCTGTAGTACCAGATAAATATTTAACAAATACCTGAAACCGTGAACGTGTTTTGTGCCACCTGGTAAATCCATGTGGTCACGTAAACCTGAAGCAGAGGCGGCTTTTCCTATGTTCCTCTCCTTGGTGTGCAAACCATTTTGTTTCGGTAAGGGAAGCTGCAGAGCTGCTCCCCTAAGGAGAGGGAAAGGAGAGTAAATCCAGGATTATGTATTTGGAATCCGATGGGTAGAAATAGCAACAAATACAGTCCCAGCCTGCATAGGCTGACGGCCCATTCCCAGAGTTTCCTTGTGATTTACTGTCCTCTTAGGGGAAAGGATTAAATGCATAGAACAGCCAAAATGCCCAGCTGTTCCTGGTTAGATAGATTTAGTTGAGGGCCCCCGCCGCTCTGTTAAATTGCCTTAGCAAGCATGTAACATCTGCTTTCCCAATGCCCAGCTGAGCTGGGAGAGCCGATGGATGACAGACAAGTGTGACAGAGACTGGTTAGCCCTGGTTGTGCAGTGGCTTTTGGTGCTGGAAGGAGCTGCAGAGATCACTGCCTTATCTCCTCCTTCCTTCCACAGGTGAGGAAACCCAGGCTGGGGGAGGCTGCATGCCTGCCCCTGGGCTCCCTGCTGGCTCTTGGGGTTGGAACCAGCTCCTTTGGAATGTTCCTGCCCCCAGGGGCCCTTCTGACCCAGAGGGGAACAGTGGCAGAGTCTACAGCAAGCTCATACCTGTTCAGAGCTGCTCGTAAGGACTCCCAGGGAGATGTGGCAGGCAGAAGAGTAGAGATGCGTACCAGGCCACAAGGTGGAAGCACCATTTATGATGTTTCTTTTGGAATCAGATCAGCAACCTGTCAGCTCCGAGCCCCCACTGTTCTTCAGTGTTGTTATTAGGGCATATATACCCCGCCCCACCCCATACACACACACATCTGTGCCCTAGTTCTCCTCACTGGCCCCCACCTCCTCTGTTGCACCTCCACCCCAGCCTGAGAGGCCTTCACTTTATGGCATCAAGATTGTTGTCGTGGGCCAGGGTGGGGCCCAAGTTCAGTTCCTTGGTGGCCCCCTCCCTTCTCTCAGGATGAGTCAAGCCTTCATTTGTTTTTTAAAAAGCAAAAGATATCTCAGTGTCTCCACAGTAGATGTGGTAGACAGTTGAGGTCTTACCATCTTTTCCTGCCATCTCAGAAGGGATTCATGGCATCAGCCCCCACGCCAGCCCTTCCTTCACTAACTCTGCCTCCCGTCTCTGGCAGGGCAAGCTGGCTGGGCTCCTTTCTGAATTGCGTCTCTCTGAACATTCTGCATTTTGATGGTCTCTCATCTCAGCTGACCTTCCCCTCTTTCCCTTTATGCAGCTGTACACACACAGCTTTCCTGCAGCCAGGCAGCTGTGAGAGCATTTAAGTGATCCCTCACCCCAAGCACAGAACGGCCCCCTCTGCAAAATCACAGGTGGGGCTGAAGCTGCCTGTCCATCATTCAGCCCAGCCCAGCTGTCAGCCATGGCTGGGTCCACAAGGAGCCCTGCATCTAGTGAATCCCATGACCTGAAATTAAGTGTCATTAGTAACAGTGGTTACTCAGTCTATCCCAGACCAGGAAGGAACCACAGCCTAATTTATTAGCAATTTGATTCATAGTAACATGTATGTACTGGCAAAATCTGGGCATTTTGAGTCTTTATAAACTATATAATTAAACTTGGTGTGGGGAGGTACTAGAACAAAGTATTGGCCTCACTTTTAATTTATTCTCTCTCAAGCCAGAATGAATGAGTGTCTGGAGCCCATGGTAACCGAACGCCTGCAGCTCAGCCTCCCATTACTGGAAAGAGGATGACTGTCTCTCAGGGTGGTGGGAGGTCCAGCCTCTAAAGGATGACACAAGGCTCCCTCAAGACAGATAGGACTATTCAGAGGAATCGTGGCTGCTATATAAAAAATGCTCCAGAAAATGTTTCTTAGAGGGGACCAGAGCTGAGGACTGTCATACCCTCTGGAAACTGCTTGAAGGAAGGGTGGCCCTGGGCTCAGGGTGATTCTTTCAATACCCAGAGTCTGGCCCATGCGGGGCTGGCGTGGGCTCCAGGTGCAGTGTGTGTGCAAAACTCTGTCTGAGCAAGGGTCTGAAAGCAGATTGTCGCTTTGGGGGCCACTCACTCAGCGGCCCAAATTGCGTACCCACACAGCTGAGTGTGAGTAGGACCTGGAGCGGCCCCACAGACCTGGTGCCTTGCACTCATTGACATAAAGCAGATGATGGAGAAGCCAGATGAAACTGAGGCACAGAGAGCTTAAGCAGTTTACACTAGGCAGTCCAGATGCTGAGTGGCAGAGCGGGAGCTTAAACCAGGGGGTCTGGCTCCAGAATCTGGGATCTTCTCCACTGAGCTGCAGCTCAGAGAAGCAAATACTAAAGCCAGACTGAAGAGAGCTGTCTCAACAAGCAAACGGGGTAGGGAAAGAAGAAACATGGAAAGTGCACCCTCAGACCAAGGCCAAGACCAAAACCTGCTGCCTGGGACAGAGCTGGATTGATCAGAGTACAACAAGGCCACATCATTCCCCCGAAAGAAAGGTGGAGGTCCTAACCCCCAGTGCCTCAGAATGTGACCTTATTTGGATGTAGGGTGTTACTTATATAAATTATGTATTTATGTTTAGTATATATTTTTATATAAACTGTATATAATTTCTATAAATTCATAGGTGTTAATTATATATATAACTAATATAAATTAGTTAAGATGAAGTCGCACTGAAGGAGGGTGGGCCCTAATCCAATATGACTGGTATCTTTTTAAGAAGACACACAGAGAAGATGGCCATGTGAACACAGACCCAGAGGGACAGCACCATGTGAAGGCAGAGTCAGAGATCGGAGTGATGCATTTATCTACAAGCCAAGGAATTACCAGAAGCTAGGAAGAAGGAAGAAGGAATTCTATTTAGAGTTTCGGAGAGAACATGGCTCTGCTGACACATTGATCTCAGACTTCTAGCCTCCAGAACTGTGAGACAATCAATTTCTGTTGGTTAAGCCATACAGCCTGTGGTACTTTGTTACAGCAGCCACAGGAAATTAATACAACCACTTTTCACATTCTCAGCCAGCCTAAGACTTGCTCAGGCTCACATCCACGATTTCCCATCATCCTCCTACCATCTTGAGTCTTGGAGGCATTTCATCGCTCCAGTAGCCAGTCTTTCTCACCCCCAAAATAGATGTAAGCAAACAGCCCAGAATGTTATTTTGTGGCACCTGCCTCAGGTACGGGCAGCAGCAAACCTCCAGCAGTCAGCATTCCCAGATACCCTTGGACTTCTCAAAGCAGCCGCACTGGGAATGCTGGGCCCAGCTGGCCCATGTCTGTCCTGCACCTTCCCTGGTGGGGCCCCTTCCTCTGCCACACACCCCTGGCGGCTGGGGAGGCCAGGACCATTGGCCCCTTGGAGGTAAGGAAATGAGGAGCCTTGAGAGAAAGATGGAGGTTTGCAGAAACCCCCACCTCAAAATATGCTGTCTCTAGTTTAGAAAAGACTCAGAGTAGCCAGGTGATGGCCAAGTAGATGAGTAAGAAGAAGAGGATCGGTGCTGGGAGTAGTCGTAGGACATGACCCTGAGGCTGGAAGCTCCACACAGAGGAGATCACAGAATGCCGCTTCTGTACCTCTGGGCGGCAGAGCCAGGATTCAGAAGAGTTCTGTCACCTAGAAGATAAACTCAAGGGCTTGGCTAACCTTGCAGCTGCCATGTGCCACTCTCACTGGGAGCCAGGCACTGGACCAAGGGACTCATAGTATCAGCTCACTGGCCCTCTCTCTGGCCCCCTCTCTTAGGTCCAGTCTAGAGATAAATGTCCATGTCCACTTATCCCTCTGTCAGGAAAAGTAGGCCCAGCTCTATATCCTAAAGAGCCAGGATGAGGCTACTTGTATAAATGAGTCTCTCCTGCAAGGCCTGGGACTGGGCCTGAGCCCTCCTTGCCCCAGTTCTAGGGCTGCAGGCTGAGCTCGGTTATTGGTGCTTACAGGGTCAGTCGAGAGCCAGGATTGGTCAGGAAATGGCATATGAGGGCCCCAGGGCAAGACTTGGTGTCTTTGTGAACTGATGACACTGGTGCCTTTAGGGGAATCTGAAGCCCTGTCTTTACCCCAAGTCTCCCCCAAAGAGATATAGTTTCAGTAGTGATAAATGTCATCAATGAAAGAAGGGAGTGAGTATATCAGTCACAGTTCAGCATCCACCCGAGCTAAGTTAAAGCGAAAGGGATTTATTACAGGATACTAAATAGTTCATAGAATCGCTGACGAGGCTGAAGAAACCACATAAGTTGGGATTTCAGGAATGATCCCAAAGCCATGCTGCAGAGCCAGGCCACTGTGGGGCTGCACTGGCCGCCAGTGTCGGATGTGGCAGTGTCGCCGCCTACATGGTCTGGAAGCTACGCCTGCTGTGGTTCACACCTGCAAAATGGACACTTGGGACTCCAGGACTCCTGCCACGACTCCTCTCGGCAACAGAAAAACAGAAGCACAGGCTCTGCTTCAGTTCTGCCGTCTCATGCTGGTACAGTGGATAGGAAGAACCAGATGGCATTTAGAATCCTAGCTTCAAAGGAGTCAGGAGGTGTTTGAAGGTGTTCCAGAAGGGAGTCATATATCCAAACCATAGTGTATAATGAAGGGGAGTCACCAGGAGAGCACCCTAACCACTGGGGATTTCGGGAAGATGATCCTGCAGAAGTGGCATTACAAGCCAAACTACTGATGGGTGTTAGCCAGGCAAGAAGGATCTGATTCGCATAAATTCGCAGATAGCAGGGCCCCACCTCAGACACTGACTCAGTGGGACTGGAGCTGAGCCCAGTTTGCTGCCATCTTCCCCTATGATGCCCTTGATAAAATTCTCCAATGTCCTTTAGGTACATTCTGTTCCGTTTGATCTTCAAGATAAACCTATGAAGCAGCCTCATCAGGTATTCTTACCTTGTGCAGAGAAGGAGGAGGTAAGGGTCAAGGAGGTTAAACCACTTTCTCCAAGCTGCCCAACTTGCTGGAGGTGGAGCCACTGGCCACTACCTGGACCTTACTCTCCATCGCTCCTTTCAGTCGGATTAAGAACAGAAAAGCAGATGTGTGAGCTGGGAGACATGAATCCCAGCACTAGTCCTGCTGGGGTCAAGGACAAGCCTCTTCACCTCTCTGACCCTCTTTCCTCACCTGTGAGGTGATGTGGCTGGAATGCATTTGCAAACTTTGGTAGTGGGAGCCTTCTTTCAAGAGAAGTGTTGCGTGTACCTACATATTAGATAGAAAAAAGCAGAGCTGCTACGGTTGCCTCAGGGAGCATCCAGGCCCTCTCCCCCCATGATATCTTTGCTTGAGGTTTACGGAGCTGGACCCCCAACAAAGGCCTGTGACTCCTTGCCTGAGCCTGCTCACATCATTTCAAACATCGTGACTTTCATCCACAGAGGAAGAGCAGGAGGGGGCTGTCTCTGGTAGTCCAGAGTGCCTGGATGTGGGAGAGGTGGGGGAAAGGGGGGAGGGGTGCTGAGTATTTAGAAAATAGAAGAATTGGTTGATTGGCCAATGGGCCCAGCTTTTGAGGTAAGCGTGTTAGGTGTGGTCTCTCATTCTGCTGCCTGTTTCCTAAATTAAAAATCTTATATCCTGTTCACCTGGTGGAGATATTTGCTTGAGATGAAATAGAGCAGTTTTGAAAAGTAGTAAGGGAAATGAGACCATCTTGGAGGACGGTGGAGGCATCTACTCTGCTGGACCTTGGCAGTAAGTGGCCTCCATAAAATCCCGTGCATCCACCCCCTGAGCCTTCTGGCAGAGCAGCACTCACATGCAAGTACACACGACAACTACCAGAATAGGCACGTCCTGGGCTAGCTGAGGGAGCGCCTTCCTGATTGAGCCAGAAAGAACATGGCTCGGAGGAAGAAGTCAAGGCATCACACCAAGTCCACTTCCACCCAGAATTTGAGAAAACTCTGAACAGCTTTGGTGGAATTGCTTGAGTTAATACTATGTTTCACTATGTTTGCCTTTATTTACCAGAAAAGCAAAGAAAGTGCCATTAAGATCAGTACGAATTGGATATGCGGGCTGTCTGCCTATTCTTGGTTATTAACTGACACTAGGGGCATTCCACGTACCTCTTCTAAAATCATGCCAAAGCAAGCATCTGCTGAATGGAGGTGTTCACAGAAAGCCAGCAACTTTTGTTGGAGCTGTTTGAGGAAACTATTGATGCATCTTCTGGAAGAGGCTGGCCATGGTAGTCGTCCATGGGTACAGGTCTTCTCATCAGAATCTATAGCTTCTTTCTCTGGCTTTGCCTGATAAGATTATTGCCTATAGCCAGCCAGCAGGGGCATCACTCATTATCGCAGCCCTTTGAAAGTTACTCCTGAAGAGGAGTGATGTGACTCACCTGGTGAGACCCGGCCAGAGACTATTTAATTCAGAATTAACAGGGTAAGGCACAGAGGAGCAGGGAAGACCGGAGTGCCCAGAACGGGCTCAAAGGAGCCTGTCTTTAAGGATGGATGGAATTAGAAAGGGGAAGGGGAGGAGGAGGAAAATTAAGGTTCAAGGGACTATTAATAATAGCTAACATATACATATGATGGAATATTGTTCAGCCTCAAAAAGGAAGGAAATCCTGGCACATGCTACAACATGGATGCACCTTGAGGACATTATACTAAGTGAAATAAGCTATCGCAAAAGGACAGATACTCTACGATTCCATTTGTATGAGGTATCTAGAATAGTCAAATTAAGAGAGACAGAAAGTAGAATGGTGGTTGCCAGGAGGAGCTGAGGGGCGGGAAAGGGAGTTGTTTAATGGGTATAGAATTTCAGTTTTGCAAGATGATGAAAGTCTTAGAGACAGTGGTGATGGTTGACATTAAGTACATGTGAATGTACACTTAAGTTAAAATGGTAAATTTTATGTTACATGTATTTTTCCACAATTAAAAAATAATAATAGCTAACAATTTATTGAGCACTTGCTGTATGCCAAGCACTGCATAGAGCACTTTACTTCTCGCATGGTTCTTGAAATAACCATATGAAGTAGGCACTTACTGTTTTCACTTCACGGATATGGAACCTGAGGTTTGTGGTCATTAAGTCAGTCTCCCACAGCCAGACGACTTGTGATGGTCAAGTGTGGATTGCACCCAGATCTGTGTGAGTCCAAATTACAAGTCCTAAACACTGCACTGCGTGAATTACAGACTGAAACATAGGAGCTAAGAGAGAGACGACCCTCCCTGCCAGGCACTGACCGCTGAAGGTTGAGAGGCGGTGTTTCTAAGTGTCACCTGGTTCTGCTAGAAGCAGGAATTAGGTTTTCCTCTGCTTCCAGGACCCATGGCCTTGTTCAGGCTCCTGGATTCAGCGAGCCCTTGCTGGGCACTCACCTGGCCTCCCCATTGCATGGTAGTGTTAGAAATTGTCAGTAAGTCATAAATTGCACGTTTTATGTGCAATTGGCTTGGAACATCCCAGGACCCTTATTGCAAGGAGTGACCTTGTTGCCTGATCTGTTACAGACCACAGTAATCGACTACGTGAAGCCCTCAGATCTCAAGAAGGACATGAATGAGACCTTCAAGGAGAAGTTTCCTCACATTAAGTTAACACTCAGCAAAATAAGGAGGTATGAACTTTCCCTTCAATCTCCTCTCCCAGGAAGCGTTCAGCTCATGGTTTGTGTGATGGTTCAAGTGAGACATGGGCACAGTCAGCAAAAAGAGGCTCATGCAATGCTGGCTGCCTTGGGCCCCTGTGTGAGAGCTAAAGGAAGCAGGACAGAAGACAGAGCTCTTGACACGAGCTGACGAGGATCTGTGGGGAGGTTTCTTTTGTTGGTCATTTCATACTATCTGTAGTTCACCAGTTCAGTAAGATTTATGTTATTGAAAACTCAGAGAAAATAGGAAACATTTGACTCCCTGTTTTCTCAAATGTAGACAAAACAGAAAAGAGTGGTATCATAGGGTTTGAGATAACTCTTTACCCACAGTTGTCTGCCCTGAAATGATAGCCAAGCTCTATCTTTAAGTAGTCAGCAAAACAGCCAAAGCAAGGTCAGGCCTATGTTTCTCCTATGGCAAATTGGATCGGCTTTGTGGTGACTCATGTCTGCCGGTCAAAGAGTCCAGAGAGGACTGGCCTTGCTGGGCCAGAGAGAAGCTGACTTGTGGTATCTGTGTGCCAGGACAGCAGAATTTCTGTGTATGTAATAATGGAGGCTAAACTCTACACCAACACAATGTTGGAATACGTGCCAACATTTAAGCACACAAATCGGTATCCCCGTACTCATTTGATTCTGCCATGTTCCAAGCCAAAGAGGTCAGAAAAACTTAGTATTTACACTTTGTCCACTTGCTGGGCAGCTTTCCTAAGCACACTGGCCATTGTGCCTTTAGCCTAACCCTTCTTCTGCTGTAGTTAATGAACGTAACTGATATTCTGCAGAGCTGACACCAAGTACTTAATTTATTTCTACATTCGTCTCTCTGGAATGACTGTAGTTCTCCTCATAGTTTCCCTCTGTCACTTTGGACAACTCTCCTAATTTCCAGAGAGGCCCTTGGAGATCCACTAAGGTTCATTGTGGTTATTTGTGTCCCATATCGACGTGGTCTGGACTCTGTAGAACTTCATCAACAGCAAAGAGTCCAAAGCCCTAGCATTGAGTCTGTTCCTCACACATTATGTAACTTTCTCACTCACAAGGACTTAATCCCATTCCACGTCACCTTTCTGGGAATGAGAAAGAGGAAATACTTTCGAGATGAAGTAGTCCTTTTCTTTGGGGTCCCTGAAACTCTCAAGTTCTAATAAGACTTCTCTTCCTCCTGTCTCTCTCTAGTCTGAAGCGAGAGATGCGGAAGCTTGCTCAGGAGGACTGTGGCTTGGAGGAGCCCACAGTGGCCATGGCCTTTGTCTACTTTGAGAAGCTCGCCCTCAAGGGAAAGCTAAACAAACAGAACCGGAAGCTTTGTGCCGGAGCTTGTGTGCTTTTAGCAGCCAAAATTGGAAGTGACCTCAAAAAGCATGAAGTCAAGCATTTAATTGATGTAAGTAGCCCCTGTCCTGACGGCTGGGCTTGTACGTGCTCCAGTCCAGTATTATCCTCACAGCCACCGAAACCACTATATGACAAGAGCAGCGTGACCTGCAGAGCGTCCATCAGACGCATTGGCTCAACAGACCTTGGCTTCCTGCCACCGTGGTTGCCTCCTCTTTGGGGAAAGTTGTGGGTTTGACTAAGTGGTTTCTCCTTTCTCTTAAAGGAGAGCCCCATCCAAGCAAGAAAACACTAATCTCTTTAGATGAATATATGAATGCCTATTTCAAAATATGGTGAAAATTTGAGGTACAGTAAAGCCAACAGATCAGGATACAATCGCCATTGCAGAGATAGTTTGTTATAGTTCCCAAGAGGAGGGGTGTCCTAGCTCAGGCTGCCATAGTAAAATACCAGAGACCGGGCGGCGTAAACAGCGGATATGTATTTGTCACAGTTCCGGAGGCTGGAAGTCAAAGATCAAAGTGCCAGCTACTTCAGGGTCCAATAAGGACCCTCTTCCTGGCTTCTCACTATGCACCCACATGGCACAGAAAGAGCGGGGAGGGGTAGAGAGAGAGAGAGCGTGCCCTCCTCGTTTTCTTCTTATAGGGGTACTAATTACATTACGAGAACTCCTTCCTCATGAGCTCCTATGATCCTAAGCACCTTCCAAAGGCCCCACTTCCTAATATCATCACATTAGGGGTTGAGATGTGAACATGATGGGAGGACACAGACATTCAGTCCATAACAAGGGGCCATGTAGGAAAGTACCGGGGTTGGCCAGGCATCAGAGGGAGATAGAGGAACTGTGGGCAGGAGCCTTTATTTTGGTTTCCACAGGAAGGAATGGGCAAGGCAGGGTGAGCAGACTGGGACTGGCTGGTTTGAATCATATCAGTCGGCTTGGGGCATAGGAGCCGTGCCTGGTTGTCTGGCACATGGCCGTGGGTGATCAGGGCAGACAGATAGTGGCCTGGAGTGTGAGAGCCAATACAGGAGGTGGTTGGTGTGGGCTCTGGATTGGTTGGTTTACATTTGAAAAGCACACCCTCTGGGCACTCTGGGAATTGGCCAACCCTGGGAGGGACAGTCCCTCCAGGGTCAGCAAGGCCCCAGGATGTCCAAGGCTCAGAATATAGAAAATAAAAGTCATAGTTAGTGCAATGCCCCAGATACCTATCTGTGCAGCTGTCTTCAGTGACAAAGGAGAAAAAGCAGAAAGGGAGCTAATGTAGATATGCCCCACGTAAAAAAAGTATTCTTTTTTCATTTTAATTATTTTTAAGTGTATAGTTTAGTGATATTAGGTACATTCATATTGTTTTGCAGCCATCACCATCTATCTCTAGCATTCTTTCATCTTGCAAAACTGAAACTCTGTACTCATTAAACGACTCCCCAGCCCCTAGCAACCACTATTCTACTTTGTGTCTCTATGAATTTGACTATTCTAGGTACCTCATAGAAGTGGACTCATATAGAATTGGTCTTTTTGTATCTGGCTTATTTCACTTAGCATAATGTCTTCAAGGTTCATCCATATTATAGTGTTGTCAGAACTTCCTTTTTAAGGCTGAATAATATTTCACTGTGTATGTATATATATATACCACATTTTGTTTATCCATTCATTCATCAATGAAAGAAAGTATTCTTTAGGCCGGTGCTTTACCGATTTTAAAAAATGGTACAAAATCATCTAGCTTGGAGGTGATCTTTGGATACCAAATCTGAGCTGAGATTCAGAAAGTTTACATAGATATTTGCAGATCTAATGAATCTTTAGAAATAACAAATATTAATAAAATTTTAAGTGATATTATGTTCACTTAATCATAGTTGAATAAAATACCACACAGTAAAAGCTAATAGTATTAATGTAGAATATAATGGTAATGCTTTGACGAACCATTTGCCGTAGCAATTAAGCTAACACAGGACCTCACCCCAGTTATAATCTAAATGTAGTCTCTAACTACCCATTGGTGAGATTAAACCAACAGCTAAGTTTAAGCCAAAGCAGAATGTACTGCAGCAAAAATGAGGCCTTTGCTACCCACCTTTACCATGATTTTTCCCTTTCATTTCTGTCCCAGCAGCCCTTACAGCTGGGTGAACTCGGAGGCAGTGTAGGAGGGGTCCCCCTAGGCCCAGAGCCAAACACCGGCCACTCAGCCCGTTCAGATACACAGGAGTTGTGTGATGTTCTGAAAGCGAGGTGACCTCACCAGGGTCCTCGTGCATAAAATAAAACCAAACACATAGAATCAGCTCACTCGATTCTGAACTTTCCATGTGATTATCGTTGTAGATGATTTGCTATATTTTTAGTCTTACCTCTAAGCCTGAATAACTAGTTGTAACAGTAGAGTTTGAGTCCCAGTTAAGTTTGAATCTCAGCATTGCCATTTATTGCCCGTGTCATTGTGGACAAATTACTTACCCTCGTGAGCCTGTTTTCTCACCTGTAAAATGGATAAAACATCACCTGAAGTCATCAGATGTATGTGAAGCTTCCACAAACTGTGGGTCCTCGGGAAGGTTCGATTCCTTCTCTACCAGGACTGAGGGCAGGAAGTACAGCTGATGCCTCCCTTTTTCCTCCACAGTCTTGCCCACAATGGGTTTCTCTGTAAACACTCCCCGGCTGATGGGCAGAGAGAGAGGTTGCATGTGGAGAAAGCCTAGGATTTTGATTTCAAAGCTAAAACACTTGGTTTTCTTTAATTCCGTTGCAGAAACTGGAAGAGAAGTTCCGGCTGAACAGACGAGAACTGATTGCCTTTGAATTCCCAGTGTTAGTGGCCTTGGAATTTGCCCTTCATTTGCCAGAGCACGAAGTCATGCCCCATTACAGACGCCTGGTCCAGAGCTCCTAGCACAGGCCCCCTAGGAGGGCCAGGGACCACTTCCTCTGAGCTCGGCGGAGCAGCATTCAGTACTGGAAATGCAAAAATAGAACTCAACATACCAGGCTTTTTCCTCTCAACATGTTTTTGTGTAGAAGCAGTACCGGAAACTTTTCAGGGAGTCTTCAGTCTGGCTGGCCGAGATGAAATGAGAGCTGTTTGCTACTCAGGGAGGGAAGAGGACACCCATGCAGAAGACAGCAGAGGCCCTTCCAGCTCTCCACTAGCAAGAGTTCTTAGCTGTCTCCGCCCCAGACCCCAGGCTTCCTCCCGGGCACACGCAGGCCTGGCAAGTGTGGTCCAGGGCCTTCTCTCCAGACCCGCTCACTCAGACTGAGGTTCTAGAGCAGAGTGGGGAAGAGAATTTGCAGAAGTTGGGGGAAAGCTTTTAAAAGATACCCTCACTGTGTCAAAAGAGTGTGCCAATCTATTTTTGTATCAGCTGTTGAAGTGCACTTTCTCTTGGGGCGTGTGCATGAGTAAGTGTGACAGTGTGTGTCAGAGATGTCTCGTCAGCCCTCAACCCGCAAAGCTAGCCACAGACCTCAGCCTGGGGTCATGAGTGGTAATTTCTAGATAATCTCTGGATAACAGTCACTCTCTGTACCAGATTGTCGGACATCCTCTGCCCTCAGAAAATGACATTGTTTCTGTTACTGCTTCTACCACACATAGGACAGAAAAGACAAGTTCTCAGTATTGGATGGGTCTTGTGGAAAGGCGGGGAGTGTGGCGCTCTGTACCTGTCTGCCGTCACACTATGTGCACACACTTAACCTTCGCACTTTTCCCACTGTGGAGATGGCTGGGGTTCTACTCCGTGGTATGTATTCCTGTGCTCTATGTTAGAGTGCATAATAAGCACATTTATTGTGCTATATATATATAAAGTGTTTTATAAATATCCAGAATAAGGGTAAGACACATGATTGGTGTTTTGAGGCTTTTGACAGCTGGGACAAACTGCATCTTGAGCTGAGGTTGTGTCCATCGATAGAGGCAGTGACTCCTATCACCACCATGTACCCAGGTCTGTTAATGCAGAATTTCAACTGTGACTTGTACTAACTGCTGCGACAACCTGTACTGAGGCTCGTGACCACGCCATCACCTCATAGCCGTAAGAGATAAGCACCCACTGCGGTTCACCTGACTGAAGAAAGCCCTTGGCCATGTAAAAAGAATTAAAATATTTTATTGTTTCTATATACATGTATGTGTATGTTTCGACACGTGCATTACCCCTTGCCCTGCATTAAGGATTCCTTTGCTGCCATCCCCACTTCAGATTTCACACACAGATTTGGAGCTTCTCACATCACCCCAGAGAAAGAGCAAGGGGGAAACTGAGCATATTTAGCTTTAGTTAGCAGAACTCGAAAGAATCTGACAGTCACACAGGATAGAGAGTTTCAAGGAGCTGCTGGGGAAAGAGCAAACAGGGTATTCGCCTTCTTTATAGTTGCAGATTTAGCTGAGTTTAGTCCTAAATATTGTGCTAACAAATTTCCTTAGCTGGATTCAGTTTAAGACAATGGTTTTGTTGGGGGCTATGATGAATGTGATCTCTTTGGCTAGATCATCTAATGTTTAAGGGCACACCAACTGTTCATGAGGGAAATTTGGAAAGGAAGCACAAAGTGCTCAAAGCATCTCTGTCACCTTAAATACAATGTGCCCTTGACCTTCCTCTCTTGGTGTCTGTTACTTGCAGCTCTCTGATGAGCCACCCCAGTTCTCAACCCAGTCAGTGCCCTGGTGAGTGCCCTGGTGAGTAGAAATCCTTTCTGGGAAGCAGGGCCACTGACATGTAGAAACTGCCCGCAGAGCTCCTTACCTTTAACCTGCCTTGCGTCCCCTGCCAGCCTCAGGGGATTGTCCGGTGGATGACATGTGCCACTAGCCCAGACCTAGGGAGAGTACCCTGCATCCTTCTTGTGTCTTAATATCAAGCTAATATTCTTGAATTTGGGACAGTTCGGTTTTGTCATTTACAAAATGGATATAAGTTGTTGGTCCATTTAAAAAAAAAAGACTCTTTAAATTTAAAACTATTTTGGCCTGTGGATTTGTTGAGTGGGGAATTTTATTGGTTTTAATTTGGTTGCGGGGGGAGGGTACAGTGGCTGAGGGTGAAAGATTTTTGTCAAGAGATTTCCTTTGGCTTGTCCATAACATGAGCTTTCTGAAGGGAAAGAAGGCTGAGATGGGGTGAGGTCTGAGGGCAAAGCCCGCTGCCAGAGCTGCTCAGCAATGATGTGTCTCAAACACTTCTCTAGCCTTGGGCTAATGGCAGGGGAGGCAGGGAGGCAGCCTGCGCCTGTGTGGAGAGAAGGAGGCCACTCCACAGACTGTTCTAGAAGACCCTGAGGCTCTGCTCTTCTATACTTCACCACAGAGGACAGGTTCAAGGCCCTTTGCAAGCCCTACTCTCTCTTAGGCCTGCCCCAAAACCTCTCCAGCTCTCCCCACGTACAAATGTCTGTGGGAAAGCCCTGCCCAGCCACATGCTCTGCAGGACAGCACTGGCCACTTTGCTTGACTTGATTTCCCCAGACTGGCCCGGGGTATCCTGGACTCCTGTCCTCTAGTCAGCCTTGACTATTAAGTCAGGTAAGAGATGGGAAAAAACAAGCAAACAAGTGCCACCTGCCCTTTTCTGGAGCAGGCCCGCTGTGCGCCCTGCCTGGAAGGGGTCTGGTCTACCTGCCCGTGGGGCCTGAGCTTATGCCAGCCCACTGACACTCCTTTTTCCCTAGTCAAACCTATATCAAAGCAGGAAATCCATACCAAATGCAAAGCTGTTCGTTTTTCTTGATTTTTTGTTGTCCTCTCCCAGCAGGCCCATCTTCAGGCTGTCCCTTACTCCACATAAATTACCCTATACCACAGGCCCTGCCTTGCTGATGTGAGAGCAAGGGACATTGGATGTCCCTTCCTCTCTTCCTTGTTACTCTGCCCTATCCCCTGCTGAATTCCTTTTCTTAGACATATCCAGTTCAGTGTCTAACAGCCAGCCCTCTCCCTGCACCTCCATAACTCATCAGAACCTGAAGTCTTTCCATCCTTCCACCCCCTACCCTACAATCTGCATGTGTGGGGGAGGGAGAGACAGAAGAACAAAGCAAATTTGAGCCAGGTAATTTTGTGACCTGTTAATTGTGTTATCTGTTCAATGATGGAAGAAGTCTTTCAAAGGAAGAAGGGGTTTGTGGGCTCATCTCTCTGAGGCATGGCCTCAGTTCATGGCCCAGGAGCTATCAAAGTTGTTTATTTGAGGACAGTGCTGGCCAGGTCACAGCAGGACTGGTAGGAGATTGCTGAGGGCCGGAGAAAGAAGGAAACATTAAGTCTGAATCTGGAGTCACATATCATCAACACCAACTTAAAAGGTGGCTTCTGGTAGCACAACTGCAAGGTAAAAAAAAACTGTAAAAGAAGAAAACGATAGATAGGTGAAGTCCCTCTTACTACCAAAGGAACTCAATACGGAATGCAAGAGTGCTCGCTCAGAGGGCCCCCACCCTGTAAAGAACCGTTCAAATTTCCAGATATTCCAAAAAGTCTGCAAACACGACTGGCTGAACCACGAAGAGATGCCTGGCAAGGTGGTGCTTGCCTCTACCACCTCCCACGAACGTATCAAGAAAGGATGAGAAACCAAGATCACGTGCTCCTTGAAAGAGTGGTGGGGATGGCTTTGCTACAATGAACCTGACCCTGAAGCAGGGCACTGCCGGTGTCCAGGGCCCCTCCCTGCCCGCTGGGCATTCGTTCCCCCAGAGCCTCGGAGTTCTCTGGAGTCTTTATGAGGGGCTTCTGAACAGGAACTGATTACAACTGATGACCAAACAGAAAACTCAATGGTCCAGTAGGGAAGCTGATGGTATCCACTGCCAGAGCCACTCACTATAAATTATTGTTTTTAAACCCAGTCTTAAGAAAAAGGAAGCAGATCCCCTTTGAGGCATATCTGGAAGTCCCTGGTGACACCTACATATTGTTTTATGAGATCCTAAGTCAGATATAAAGTTTTTCCTAAGGCGGCTGACTTTTCCCACAAAACTGATTTTTATTTTTATCTGCAAAATAAAAACAAGACACAAATGGAAGAGATTACTCTCCCCTCTCCTTTCTTGTACATTCTGGAGAGAGTAGCAGAAGCAGTTTGCAAGGCGAGCCAGGGGGCAAGAGAATTTTCTGGGAAGAGCATGCAGCCAGAAGCAGGAGGGCCCAGAACAAAAGGGATGAATTTCAGCAGCAGCCCTGGGGGGGGCCCAGAGGCAGTGACCCTCGGAGAGGGGCAGAGAGGGAAGGAAGGGCCTCAAGAGAGGAGCCAACAGACCCTGTGACCTCAGCCAGTCACTGGAGGGCGCTCACCTATGAAAGAGATCTTATTATCTCCTGTCAGAGGGGTTCTGGAGGATCCCATGAGGTGGTACAGTAAACGGCTGTAGGAGTTCAGTAAATGAAAACAATTACTGTTGCTTCCCACTGAACTTAGCTGAGTTAGCAAAAAATAAGTTTAAAAACCCTGCTTTATAGAAGAAGCTATTGGAGCACAGATATGGCATCTAGGACTAAATGAGGAAGATACAATAATTCATTTGGATTCCCAGGGTCTAGGCACCCCAGGGCCACGCAGCCATGACTGCCTGGGGTGCCCAGTTGGGGTGCTGGGAGGTGGGCTGGAATTCAGCCCTAGCCTCATTCACCAAGTCATGCTGTGGCATAAGCCTGGAGGAAGGGACACCTTCCTAACTGTTCTACTCAGAATGCACAGTGTTCTCCCCAGCAGTTTGAGAAAGGCATGCCTGCTCCTAATTTTTCCAGGTGGCAGGAGAGAGGAGGGGTAGAGGGAATGCTTAGTCCCTTTATGAGCCCAATGAGATGAGCACCCCACCCCCCTGTCCCAAGGAGCAGCAGGCCTCTGGAGCCCTGGGTGACCCTTCAGAGGACGACCAGGCCATGTTATGTATGTCCAGGGATGCATAGGGTGTGAGAGTTTCCTAGAAATCTTGAGAAATGAAACAGGTGCTATTCAGGGTGAGCAGGGAGGGGTTGTCAGGAGCTGCCATTCTAGAGGCAGAAAGAACCCCACTGCCCTGGGCCACTGCTGCAGAGAAGAGGGTGCCAGAGAGGCCAGAGCAAGCGGGGTATGAGCGAAAGGGGTGAGGATTCAGGGACCCAGCTGCTCTAACCATCTCTACCTGGTGGAGGCCGGGCAGGTGGTCACCTCTTGGAAGGGGTCAAAGCAAGGTTTTTGGAGAGACCCATGAACACCTGGGAGTCATATTTCACATTGACCTCCAGGGACCCTTTCCAGCCCCTCTCTCTCTCTCCCTCATGAAGTTACTTTCGAGCAGGCTAAACTGTTGAGGAAAGACAAGGTCACAAGGGGCGTGAAGCCAGCTCTTCACCTGCGGAACTTCACACAGTGGGTGGCATAGCTGGACTGATACACCTGGGTCTCAGTGCTGGCCTTTCCATTGCCCCAGTCTTCACATTTCCAACAGAAGGGCCTTCTTGTCAATGAAACCCCTGAAATGAGCGGGAGTTGCACTTGGCCTCTGGAACACTTGCATCCGAAGTTCCCAGCCGTGCCCAACAGCCTGGCCCTAGCTGAATGGACTGCATCGGCCCTGGGCTGCAGAGCGTGGGGTGGGAGGTTGGAAAATGCTGAGGCTGCCTGTGCTTGGCCCACAGTGGAGCCCTAGATACGGAGTTGTTTGTGGTATCAGGAGACTCAAGTGAGATGATAAGGAAGTATCTTTCCACAGAGAACCGCCTAGTGTCCTGATTCCACTTCCTGCTCCCAGGCAGTTCCTTAGGTTGCAGCTGGTAGTCTCCTCCTGATTCCTGTGGTATTTCACTCATTTACTCACACCCGACCCAGCCCCAGGTAGTCGCCATGGCTCCCTAGAGGCGCCGCTCCATTCTTCTCCCCACTGCCGGACAGATGGAGGTGCTGGCTGTGGTTTAAGGACCCAGGAGCTGGGAGAGGTAGCAAACGGACTCTGGGTGCTTTGCTGCTGCCTTTAACCCAAATTACCCCCAAATGCTGAATCCAGGAGCTCAATGGGGAGATTATGAGGCCCCTGTGGCCTCAAGGCTTCTTCCCAGGTAACATGAAGCTGGGCTACCATCACCAAGTGGGAGTTCCATTCCCAGCAGCACTCACCTGGACCGCTGTCCTCACTAGTGGCCCTTGGAGGGTCCCCTTAGTGTGGCGCCCTGCCAAGCAGAGATGCCCGTTGGCGTCTCCGTTCCAGAGGTTTCCCATGGACAGGGGCGGGGAGTGTTGAGGAAGTTGGGCCGGGCTGTCCTGCCTGCAGAGCATTCTGACAAACGGCCTGGAGGGTAGGAGCCGCTGACCCTCGGCCCTACAGCTGCGTCTGTACAGAGCCTGGCATTAGTCTCTCAGGAAGTCAGACAAAGACGCCCAAACCACCACCTAAAGATGTTTAAATCAGAATCCAGGTGGAAAATGCTGCTGGCTCCCTCGAGGCTCACCCTGAGGAACCCGGGCAGTCTGTGAAAAGAGATGTGGCCCCACATGTTAACTAGTCCGACTCAACCACTATTCTTCGCCACCGTCCACAGCTGGAGAAAAGAAGGGCTAGTTTCTCCCCTTGCCTCTCTCCTGCTGTCCTGCACACCACTTAGGACAGGCTGAGTATGACAGGTGAATTCCAGTGTAGTCCCAGTTTGCTGGGGCTGCCACCATTGAGAGGGAAAGGTCATGTTCCTGAGACGGCGGGAGGAGCTGGAGTCAAAATGAGCAAAAGTACAGGGCTTAGTGTTAAGTGGGACAGGAGGTACTCCCCGCCTGTAAAAAGGAGGGGGTTGACGGGCCCATGTGGCAGGTGCCTATGGATGAGACTGGGGCCATAAAAGGGTTCTCATCTGACGGCTTCGATTTTCCTTTTAAGTAAGAGGCAAGGTGCCTCTAAATGGGAGAGGGAAGGGCAAAAAAGGGGAAAAGGTTTTGAAGGGAGTGAAAGTGTTTGGAATAGTTGTGGAGCCAGCAAGAGTGAACCAGAGTGAACCAGCCGCTTGAGGTTGGTGTGTATGAATGTAATTGCCCTGTTCTGTGACCTCCTCCGAACAAAGGAATGAGGACTTCTGGGGCGACTGCATGTTTCACACCCACTTGGATATGTAAGTGCCAATAGATTTTAAAGTCAGTTTACCACATTGTCACACTGCATTTACTCAGACGCTCCAAGTGTCCTGCCGCAGAAAGCCAGCCACTATGGAAATCCACCTGGATGGTGATAGCATATCAGCAGTAATGTCTACAGCTTATTATGTGCTGAGTTCTGGGCTAAGCACCATACATACATTTATGGTCTACATACATATACATATGTACATACACAGATGGTGAATATATATATAACTTTTTCCTATTTATTGCTACAGACTTACGACAGGTTTAAATTACCTTTCCCATCTTAAAGATGGGAGGACTGGGGCTCAGCAGAGTTCCTCACCTCCAGCCCACAACCACGTGCCCAGGCTTTGCTGACCTCAGAGGCAGCGTGGACTTGCTTGAGCAAGGGAGCTGGGAAAGACCACAATAAAAAGGGAGGTAGGGAATTCTTGATAATAAAGAATCAGTTTTGCCACTTAATAAAAACAAATTCCATGCCCTAGGACAAGGTGGAATTTACTATCTGGTGCCCCCACCGAGGGAAAAAGTGATCAAAGGCAACCCAAGGGTTCTCGTGGGTGGCACACACCTGAAAAGTGACAATCCTTCCCCCTTCCTGACACTTTCCCTTCTCCTCACCCACTTCCCCCCGCCCCCTTGAGTATTCACAGTGTCTGAAGCCTCTTGAGGCAAACTCCCCACCTCGCGGGCCACTGCTGCCCC